>NW_028157994.1:0-25282 GCF_964263955.1 Coregonus lavaretus | reverse complement strand
AAGCCAATTGTTAAAGGCCCAGTGCAAAAACTTATTATGTTTTATATATATTTATTTATATATTTTCTAATTTATTTCCACACTCTGAGGTTGGAATAATACTGTGAAAATGATGATAATGCCCTTTTAGTGTAACAGCTGTTTGAAAAGACCATATGACATTTAGCCTGTTTTGGTGGGATGGAGTTTTGGCCTGTCTGGTATAATCACCAGGCCCTAAATTAGTTAATAGGACCAATAAGAAAGAGAGTTCCAAACCTCTCGGCCAATAACAGCTTGTTTTTTGGTTTTCCCCTCCCCACTCAGACCCCTCCCAGACTGTCCTGGCAATATTCTTGCTTGAGAAATTGCTCTTCGCTAAGATACTAGCCCCGTGTAGCTCAGTTGGTAGAGCATGGCGCTTGCAACGCCAGGGTTGCGGGTTCGTTTTTTTTCCCACGGGGGGCCCAGTATGAAAAAATGTATGCACTCACTAACTGTAAGTCGCTCTGGATAAGAGCGTCTGCTAAATTACTAAAATGTAAAAATACTAATTTTGCTTATTTTTGACCATTTTAAATGAAAACAATCACAGTAAGGTATTTCATTGTTACCCAGAAATGATTTGATATTGAGGTAAAAAAAATGGCTGCATTAGACGTTTAAAAACACAAATGAAAAGGCTACTTAAAATGTATAATTACCATAATGATCTATGACGTCATATAAAAATATTGTGTCGTAATAGACAAAGTGACCTATACTCCAGCACCATTCTAAAGCACTTTAACATTCCAAGAGGTAGATATATATTTGAGAACTAACTCAATCAGGAGTGTCTTCGCTGTAGGGCACGCTGTACTTAGGGACACTATCTCCTAGGAGATAACAACAGTGTAACGCAATTTCCTTGACAGAACTTCCCTGGCACGGTCAGGTAAGATAATGGAGGGACCAATCACAAGCAAGATAATGAAGCACCAATCTATAGTGATTAAATCACATATTAACATTTTCACTCACTGACTCCCACTCTCCCTGACCTCCCAGACAGAGAACATTAAAAGCATCTTAACTAACCTAGTTGGTTTGTGTCTCTCAGCAACAATATCAACAACAACAACACTTAATTCAAATGACTGTAAACAAACAATGTTGTTTTTCAGGTTCCCTGCAATCAAATACGGTTATGTACTTTCCCATAATGCACTACTAGTTTGATCTGTCACCCCTGTCATCAAACAGTTTTGTTAAACCATCATATTCTCCATAACTCACATCCATTGGTTTTTGGACTTTCAGATGAACAGCTTAGTACCAGTTACCAGTTTACCAGTACTAATACCAATACCAGTTGCCAGTTTTACCATAGTGTTAATGTGGGGGGGTTCAGGTTGAACCGAACTGAATGGTAAAGTAGTGCATGTTGTGGTTATTCATTGACCCCACTAGCCCAGGTGTTCCTATGCAGTCTACAGGGAGGGACCTACTTGATGGCTTTCTTCTCTCCTCCTCGCACACGACCCGCCTCTGAAGTACCAGCCGCCCTCCACTCCTGGCTTATTCCTCTTCCCCTTGAGACAGAGAGGGAGGGAAGGGAGAGAGAGGAGAGGGAGAGGAGGGGAGAGAAGGAGGGAGGGGTGAGGAGGGGACAAAAGAGAAAGGGATGAGAGAGATGAAAGGAGAAGGGGTCAAGAAAAGAGGAAAGGAAAAAGAGAGGAGAGGAGGAGAGGAGAGAAAACAAGAGGAGAGGGGAGAGAAGAAGAGGAGAGGAGGAGAGGGGAGAGAAGAAGAGGAGCGAAGAGGAGAGGAGAGGAAGAAGAGGAGAGGAGGAGAGAGGAGAGAAGAGGAGGAGAGGGGGAGAGAAGAGAGAAGAGGAGGAGAGGGGAGAGAAGAAGAGGAGAGGAGGAGAGGATGAGAGGAGGAGAGGAGGAGAAGAAAAGGAGGAGAGGAGGAGAGAAGAGGAGGAGAGAGAGAGGAGAGAGGAGAGAGGAGAGAAGGAGAGTGGAAGAGGAGAGGAGAAGAGGAGGAGAGGGGGGAGAAGAGGAGGAGAGGGGAGAGAAGAAAATGAGAGGAGGAGAGAAGAAGTGGAGGAGAGAAGAGGAGGAGAGGGGAGAGAAGAAGAGGAGAGGAGGAGAAAGGAGAGAAGAGGAGGAGAGGGGGAGAGAAGAGAGAAGAGCAGGAGAGGAGGAGAGAAAAGGAGGAGAGGGGAGAGGAGGAGAGGAGGAGAAGAAAAGGAGGAGAGGAGGAGAGAAGAAGAGGAGAGGAGGAGAGGAGGAGAGGAGGAGAGGAGAGGAGGAGGGGAGGAGAGAAGAGGAGGAGAGTAGAGGAGGAGAAGAGAAAGAGAGGAGGAGAGAAGTGGAGGAGAGGAGGAGAGAAGAAGAGGAGCGAAGAAGAGGAGAGGAGGAGAGAAGAGGAGGAGAGAAGGAGAGAAGAAGAGGAGAGAAGAGGAGGAGAGGAAGAGAAGAGGAGAAGAGGAGAGAAGAGGAGGAGAGGAGGAGAGTAGGAGAGAAGAGGAGGAGAGAAGAGGAGGAGAGGAGGAGAGGGGAGAGAAGAGGAGGAGAGGGGAAGAAGAAGAGGAAAGGAGGAGAGGAGGAGAGGGGGAGAGGGGAGAGGAGAGGAGAGGAGGAGAGGAGAGAGAAGAAGAGGAGAGGGGAGAGAAGAAGAGGAGAGGGGAGACAAGAGGATGAGAGGGGAGAGAAGAAGCGGAGAGGAGGGAGAGGAGGAGAGAAGAAGAGGAGAGAAGAGGAGGAGAGAAGAGAAAGAGAGGAGAAGAGAAGTGGAGGAGAGGAGGAGAGAAGAAGAGGAGAGGAGGAGAGAAGGAGAGAAGAGGAGGAGAGAAGAGGAGGAGAGGAAGAAAGAAGAAGAGGAGAAGAGGAGAGAAGGGGAGGAGAGTAGGAGAGTAGGAGAGTAGGAGAGAAGAGGAGGAGAGAAGAGGAGGAGAGGAGGAGAGGGAGAGAGAGAGGAGGAGAGGGGAAGAAGAAGAGGAGAGGAGGAGAGGAGGAGAGGGGGAGAGGGGAGAGAAGAGGAGAGGAGGAGAGGAGTGAGAAGAAGAGGAGAGAAGAGGAGAGGAGGAGAGGAGAGAAAACAAGAGGAGAGGAGAGGAAGAAGAGGAGAGGAGGAGAGGGGAGAGAAGAAGAGGAGAAAGAAAAGGAGAGGGGGAGAGAAGAAGAGGAGAGGAGGAGAGGATGAGAGGAGGAGAGGAGGAGAAGAAAAGGAGGAGAGGAGGAGAGAAGAAGAGGAGAGGAGGAGAGGAGGAGAGGAGAGGAGGAGAGAAGAGGAGGAGAGAAGAGGAGGAGAGAAGGAGAGTAGAAGAGGAGAGGAGAGGAGGAGAGAAGAGGAGGAGAGGGGGGAGAAGAGGAGGAGAGGGGAGAGAAGAAAATGAGAGGAGGAGAGGAAGAAGTGGAGGAGAGAAGAGGAGGAGAGGGGGAGAGAAGAAGAGGAGAGGAGGAGAAAGGAGAGAAGAAGAGGAGAGGGGAGAGAAGAGAGAAGAGCAGGAGAGGAGGAGAGAAAATGAGGAGAGGGGAGAGGAGGAGAGGAGGAGGAGAGGAGGAGAGGAGGAGAAGAAAAGGAGGAGAGGAGGAGAGAAGAAGAGGAGAGGAGGAGAGGAGGAGAGGAGGAGAGGAGAGGAGGAGGGGAGGAGAGAAGAGGAGGAGAGGAGAGGATGGAGAGAGGGAGAGTAGAGAGAAGATGAGGAGAGGGGAAAGAAGAGGAGGAGAGGAGGAGAGGAGGAGAGAAGAAGCGGAGAGGAGGAGAGGAGGAGAGAAGAAGAGGAGAGAAGAGGAGGAGAGAAGAGAAAGAGAGGAGGAGAGAAGTGGAGGAGAGGAGGAGAGAAGAAGAGGAGAGAAGAAGAGGAGAGGAGGAGAGAAGAGGAGGAGAGAAGGAGAGAAGAAGAGGAGAGAAGAGGAGGAGAGGAAGAGAAAATAAGAGGAGAAGAGGAGAGAAGAGGAGGAGAGGAGGAGAGTAGGAGAGAAGAGGAGGAGAGAAGAGGAGGAGAGGAGGAGAAGGGAGAGAAGAGGAGGAGAGGGGAAGAAGAAGAGGAATGGAGGAGAGGAGGAGAGGGGAAGAGGGGAGAGAAGAGGAGAGGAGGAGAGGAGAGAGAAGAAGAGGAGAGGGGAGAGAAGAAGAGGAGAGGGGAGACAAGAGGATGAGAGGGGAGAGAAGAGAGAAGATGAGGAGAGGGGGGAGAGGAGGAGAGAAGTGGAGGAGAGGAGGAGAGAAGAGGAGGAGAGGTGGAGAGAAGAGGAGGAGAGAAGGAGAGAGAGGAGGAGAGAAGAGGAGGTGAGGAAGAAAGAGATGAGGAGAAGAGGATGAGAAGGGGAGGAGAGTAGGGAGTAGGAGAGGAAGAGGAGGAGGAGAGATGAGGAGGAGTGGAGGAGAGGGGAGGGTAGAGGGAGGAGAGGGGGAAGAAGAAGAGAGGAGAGGAGAGGAGGAGTGGGGGAGAGGGGAGAGGGGGAGAGAGAGTGAGAGGAGGAGAGGAGAGAGAAGAAGAGGAGAGAAGAGGAGAGGAGGAGAGGAGAGAAAACAAGAGGAGAGGGGAGAGAAGAAGAGGAGGAGGAGGAGGGGAGAGAAGAAGAGGAGAGAAGAGGTGAGGAGGAGAGAATAGGAGAGGAGGAGTGAGAGGAGAGAGAGGAGGAGAGGGGAGAGAAGAGAGAGAGGGAGGAGAGGGGAGAGAAGAAGAGGAGAGGAGGAGAGGATGAGAGGAGGAGAGGAGGAGAAGAAAGGAGGAGGTGGAGGAGAGAAGAAGTGGAGAGGAGGTGAGGAGGAGAGGAGAGGAGGAGGGGAGGAGAGAAGTGGAGGAGTGGAGAGGAGGAGAGAGGGAGAGTAGAGAGAAGATGAGGAGAGGGGGAAAGAAGGAGGAGAGGAGGAGAGGAGGGAGGGGGTAGGGGGTGGGGTGGGAAGAGAAGAAGCGAGAGGAGGAGAGGAGGAGAGAAGAAGAGGAGAGAAGAGGAGGAGAGAAGAGAAAGAGAGGACGAGAGAAGTGGAGGAGAGGAGGAGGAAGAAGAGGAGAGAAGAAGAGGAGAGGAGGAGAGAAGAGGAGGAGAGAAGGAGAGAAGAAGAGGAGAGAAGAGGAGGAGAGGAAGAGAAAAGAAGAGGAGAAGAGGAGAGAAGAGGAGGAGAGGAGGAGAGTAGGAGAGAAGAGGAGGAGAGAAGAGGAGGAGAGGAGGAGAAGGGAGAGAAGAGGAGGAGAGGGGAAGAAGAAGAGGAAAGGAGGAGAGGAGGAGAGGGGAAGAGGGGAGAGAAGAGGAGAGGAGGAGAGGAGAGAGAAGAAGAGGAGAGGGGAGAGAAGAAGAGGAGAGGGGAGACCAAGAGGATGAGAGGGGAGAGAAGAGAGAAGATGAGGAGAGGGGGAGAGGAGGAGAGAAGTGGAGGAGAGGAGGAGAGAAGAGGAGGGAGTGAGGAGGAGAGAGGAGGAGAGAGAAGGAGAGAAGAGGAGGAGAGAAGAGGAGGAGAGGAAGAAAGAAGAAGAGGAGAAGAGGAGAGAAGGGGAGGAGAGTAGGAGAGTAGGAGAGAAGAGGAGGAGAGAAGAGGAGGGAGGAGGAGAGGGGAGGGAAGAGGAGGAGAGGGGAAGAAGAGAGGAGAGGAGGAGAGGAGGGAGAGGGGGAGAGGGGAGAGAAGAGGGAGGAGGAGAGGGAGAGAGAAGAAGAGGAGAGAAGAGGAGAGGAGGAGAGGAGAGGAAAAAAGAGGAGAGGGGAGAGAAGAAGAGGAAGAGGAGGAGAGGGGAGAGAAGAAGAGGAGAGAAGAGGAGAGGAGAGGAAGAAGAGGAGAGGAGGAGAGAGGAGTGAGAGGAGGAGAGGGGAGAGAAGAGAGATGAGGAGGAGTGGGGGAGAGAGAAGAGGAAGAGGAGGTGAGGATGAGAGGAGGAGAGGAGGAGATGAAAAGGTGGAGAGGAGGAGAGAAGAAGAGGAGAGGGAGGGAGGGAGGAGAGGAGAGGAGGAGGGGAGGAGAGAAGAGGAGGAGAGGAGAGGTGGAGAGAGGGAGAGTAGAGAGAAGATGAGGAGAGGGGAAAAGAAGAGGAGGAGAGGAGGAGAGGAGGAGAGAAGAAGCGGAGAGGAGGAGAGGAGGAGAGAAGAAGAGGAAGAGAAGAGGAGGAGAGAAGAGAAAGAGAGGAGGAGAGAAGTGGAGGAGAGGAGGAGAGAAGAAGAGGAGAGAAGAAGAGGAGAGGAGGAGAGAAGAGGAGGAGAGAAGGAGAGAAGAAGAGGAGAGAAGAGGAGGAGAAGGAAGAGAAAAGAAGGAGGAGAGAAGAGGAGAGAAGAGGAGGAGAGGAGGAGAGTAGGAGAGAAGAGGAGGAGAGAAGAGGAGGAGAGGAGGAGAAGGGAGAGAAGAGGAGGAGAGGAGGGAGAGGAGGAGAGAAGAAGAGGAGAGAAGAGGAGGAGAGAAGAGAAAGAGAGGAGGAGAGAAGTGGAGGAGAGGAGGAGAGAAGAAGAGGAGAGAAGAAGAGGGAGAGGAGGAGAGAAGAGGAGGAGAGAAGGAGAGAAGAAGAGGAGAGAAGAGGAGGAGAGGAAGAGAAAAAGAAGTGGAAAAGAGGAGAGAAGAGGAGGGAGAGGAGGAGAGTAGGAGAGAAGAGGAGGAGAGAAGAGGAGGAGAGGAGGAGAAGGGAGAGAAGAGGAGGAGAGGGAAGAAGGAAGAGGAAAGGGAGGAGAGGAGGAGAGGGGAAGAGGGGAGAGAAGAGGAGAGGAGTAGAGGAGAGAGAGAGAGAGGAGAGGGGAGAGAAGAAGAGGAGAGGGGAGACAAGAGGATGAGAGGGGAGAGAAGCGAGAATATGAGGAGAGGGGGGAGAGGAGGAGAGAAGTGGAGGAGAGGAGGAGAGAAGAGAGGAGAGGAGGAGAGAAGAGCAGGAGAGAAGGAGAGAAGAGGAGGAGAGAAGAGGAGGAGAGGAAGAAAAGAAGAAGAGTAGAAGAGGAGAGAAGGGGAGGAGAGTAGGAGAGTAGGAGAGAAAAGGAGGAGAGAAGAGGAGGAGAGGAGGAGAGGGGGAGGGAAGAGGAGGAAGAGGGGAAGAAGAAGAGGAGAGGAGGAGAGGAGGAGAGGGGGAGAGGGGAGAGAAGAGGAGAGGAGGAGAGGAGAGAGAAGAAGAGGAGAGAAGAGGAGAGGAGGAGAGGAGAGAAAACAAGAGGAGAGGGGAGAGAAGAAGAGGAGAGGAGGAGAGGGGAGAGAAGAAGAGGAGAGAAGAGGAGAGGAGAGGAAGAAGAGGAGAGGAGGAGAGAGGAGGAGGAGGAGGAGAGGGGAGAGAAGAGAGAAGAGGAGGAGAGGGGAGAGAAGAGATGAGAGGAGGAGAGGATGAGAGGAGGAGAGGAGGAGAGGAGGAGAGGAGAGGAGGAGAGAAGAGGAGGAGAGAAGAGGAGGAGAGAAGGAGAGTAGAAGAGGAGAGGAGAGGAGGAGAGAAGAGGAGGAGAGGGAGAGAAGAAAATGAGAGGAGGAGAGAAGAAGTGGAGGAGAGAAGAGGAGGAGAGGGGAGGGAAGAAGAGGAGAGGGAGGAGAGAGGAGAGAAGAGGAGGAGAGGGGAGAGAGAGAGAGAGAGAGGAGGAGGAGGAGAGAAGGGAGGGAGAGGAGGAGGAGGAGAGGAGGAGAGGAGGAGAGGAGGAGAGGAGAGGAGGAGAGAAGAAGAGGAGAGGAGGAGAGGAGGAGAGGAGAGGAGAGAGGAGGGAGGAGAGAAGAGGAGGAGAGAAGAGGAGGAGAGGAGAGGAGGAGAGGGAGAGTAGAAGAGAGGAGGAGAGAAGAGGAGGAGAGGGGGGAGAAGGAGAGGGGAGAGAAGAAGAGGAGAGGAGGAGAGAAGAAGAGGAGAGGAGCAGAGGGGAAAAAAGAAGGAGGAGAGAGAGGAGGAGAGGGGAGAGAAGAAGAGGAGAGGGGAGAGGAGTAGAGGGGAGAGAAGAAGAGGAGAGGAGGTGAGAGGAGGAGAGAGGAGGAGAGAAGAAGTTGAGAGGATGAGAGAAGAAGAGAAGAAGAGGAGGTGAGGAGAGAAGAAGAGGAGAGGAGGAGAGGAGGAGAGGGGAGAGAAGCGGAGGAGAGGGGAGAGAAGAGGAGGAGAGGGGATAGAAGAAGAGGAGAGGGGAGAGAAGAAGAGGAGGAGGAGAGAAGTGGAGGAAAGGATGAGAGAAGGTGAGAAGAGGAGGAGAGGGGAGAGACAGAAGGTTAGTGGTTAGCTGCGATCTGTAAGCTGTGTTTGTGCTCTACTAAGGTGTAAAAGCCTATCCTATTATCTCCTGAGTAAAGCACACACGCACACGCACACACACACACACACACACAAACACACACACACACACACACACACAGATGATTTAATTATCTCCTGAATAGAGCTCTTTCCATCGAGTCCTTTACCTGATGGTTCTGTGATTGCTGCTCATCAAAGTCAAATCTAGCCTTGTTCTGATCCTCACTGATTATCATTCACACACTCAGCCCTGACATTTACATGTTGATTGCCTGTTTAAAGCAATACATTCCAGTGGGTTCCAGGTGGAAGACTCCAGGTCTCTGTGCCACTCGGCTGTTTAACCTGCTATTGTGTGACACACACTAGGGCTGGCACAATTACCGTATAACCATGTAAACGACGGTTATGGATGAAAGCTATCGTCAACGCCGTGGGAGGGCCACAACCGCCTCTACTTCCTGAGACAGCCAGACTACTCCCCTGAGAGACACTACTCCAGGCCCCCCAGTCTGTACATTCGCCACCTCCACTACGTCCCAAGGTGGCCCAGCTATTCACCAGATCGACGTCACTCCAGGTCCCCCCAGCTGGAGCCTACGTCGTATCTGCAAGATCGTTGGTATCGGCACTTCCCCCCGGAGTAGCCCAGCTGCTTTCCTGATCGACGACCCTCTAGGCCCCCTCGGGCCTGAGCCACCGGAGAACCGAGTCCGCTTCTGCTCTCCAGAGCGGCCTAGCTCCCTTCCAGTTCGACACAACTCTATAATGGACAGTCCACCACAAGGTCTGCACCTCCCTCAGCCAGAGCATTGACTAGTCATAATTAAGGAGACTCGCTGCCATGGGTCCTGTTCTGATTGCCATTGCGGAGTCGTCCTCTCCTCCCAGTGGGGACCCCCTGCTGGTCGAGGCAAATGCTCGGGTGCCCCAGGTTCGACTGCCTGCTACCCTGGAAGCTTTAGCCACAAAGACTCCACCTCCTCTCCCCTGGAAGCCCCTTTCCGCTCCTGACCCGGAGCCAAGCCAGTGGTAGATTCATCACCTGCTCCTAGGATGGAGCCACAGCCTGAAGCTACTCCAGATGTCAAGTGCAGCCTGGACGTTGGGGCCTCTCCTGCCACGGCCTGGTGGGATCAGCCCTGTCTTCGAAGTTCAGCCTGCCTCTGTCAAGGCCCAACCTGTGGCCACAAGGACTCCTGGTGGCCCCTGCTATCTCCAGCCTCAAGGACCCCGATACCTCCAGATCTTCCAGACCTCGTCTAAGGGGGCTCTCCAGTCCTCTCCTTGGGACCCGCCGGACATCACCTTGGGCGACACACCAGAAGTCACCCCCAATGCTCCAAATTTGAGATTTGTGGTTCCAACCGCCGTGTCTTTGTGAGACACAGAGTAGTTGAACGGATGATCTCCGCATGTGTGGTTCCCACCGTGAAGCATGGAGGAGGTGTGATGGTGACACTGTCAGTGATTTATTTAGAATTCAAGGCATACTTAACCAGCATGGCTACCACAGCATTCTGCAGCGATATGCCATCCCATCTGGTTTGCGCTTAGTGGGACTATAATTTGTTTTTCAACAGGACAATGACCCAACACACCTCCAGGCTGTGTAAGGGCTATTTGACCAAGAAGGAGAGTGATGGAGTGCTGCCACAGATGACCTGGCCTCCACAATCACCCGACCTCAACCCAATTGAGATGGTTTGGGATGAATTGGACCGCAGAGTGAAGGAAAAGCAGCCAACAAGTGCTCAGCATATGTGGGAACTCCTTCAAGACTGTTGGAAAAGCATGGTTGAGTGTGCCAAGAGTGTGCAAAGCTGTCATCAAGGCAAAGGGTGGCTACTTTGAAGAATCTCAAATATAAAATATATTTTGATTTGTTTAACACTTTTTTTTGGTTACTACATGATTCCATATGTGTTATTTAATCGTTTTGATGTCTTCACTATTATTCTACAATGTAGTAAATAGTGAAAAATAAAGAAAAATCCTTGAATGAGTAGGTGCGTCCAAACTTTTGACTGGTAGTGTATGTGTCTCTAATATGGTCATACATTTGGCAGGAAGTTAGGAAGTGCAGCTCAGTGAACAACTAAGTTGTTTTTCTCAAAGTTACCGAATGTGTGTCCACTTATATCAGTACATTTGCAATAACCTGAACATTACTCTATTTGATCAAATAAGCCTCAATAAACACTCTCTCATAGCTTTCGTGGGGAAAGATTTTGGGCTGAGGTAATCCTTTGCCTCTGTAATCCTTTTCCTGTCTGGTGATAGGTAGTGATATTAAGGCAGAGATTCAAAACAGATGCTTATGACGATGATCCAAGATCATCTAGCTAGGAGTTATGAGTCAGAACTAGGGCTGTGGTGGTCACGAAATTTAGTCAGCCGGTGATTTTCAAGCAGATTAACTGTCGGTCTCACAGCAATTGACCTGCTTATTAACATGAACACATTTAGCATCTCCTGGCTTCCACACATAGCCTACAAGCCACTAATGCAGACCTTTGGAACATCTACATTTAAAAAAGTCTAATAAATCCATGTAATATAGCCTACACCTTCATAATATATCCATTATTTATTTTAGACAGGTCTAAAGAAACATGATATGAAGAAACTGTAGTCTATTTCAGAAGAACAGAATAGCATACTCTGAGTTGTCCTTGTGTTAGGTCCTGATCTGGCTATGCCATATGGCTGTGGGCTACACTAGTTCATTTAGCAGACAAGATTTGCTTAGAATATTTTATAGTATGAAGAATACAATTTAACAAAGCTGAATGAAATAGAAAGGATATTTTCTCCAAAATATTTGAGGGAGTGCGCACATGCGGCTATTCTGTGTTGAGCGGTTAACAAAGAAATAGGTACTTAATTTGCTTAAATATGCTTAATTTAGATGTATTAATGTAACTTTAGTTGTTCTACAAATGTTGGGCTATATGTTTTGATTTTTAATACATTGTAAGGCTGCATGATGCGACTAATGATGATTTGAAAAAAGTCGCTTGAAAAGCATGAGCTCTACTTTGTTGTTCTGCGCAGGCTGTACACACTTAATCAGTCTCTCATTCACAGTTTGACAAGCACTTGATAATGCCTTGAATTTCCCGGCGGCATCCCTTTTGTGTGGGCGTAATGCACCCGAAAAAAATCCATATATTTATATATTTATAGGGCCGTTGTACCCTTCTCCCTGAGTACTGCGTGCTCCGAAGCACCTCTCACTCACATGGCTCTCCATCACGTGACCGGGTCTCTCTCACAGGCTACAAGTGAAGACAGACACTTCGGGGATGCAACTGCGAGGTGCATATTGAAGATATTGGAAGAACTGTCCACATTTACTTTTCGTCAGCCAACAAGATGAGTCGGCCTAACGAACAGCAAAAGCACTAGCCTATGTCAATCTACTATCCCCCATAGTACAAAAGTTGACCTATTCTATTCTGTGCGATAAATAAATATTCCAATCATAGTCTGGGACAGTTGTGGGACGCGATAGATCCCAAATTAATAAAACCAATAGCATCAAAAAAACTGTTTTAAGCAATGAGCCTGACGCAACAGATGAGAACGTTTAGCTTAATGTTCCATTAGCGGGAAAACACCATTATCAAAAGTGACCGCAAATGCGATTATGCATGTAATGCTTTTATTATAAAGGTGCACTTTTATGGTGAAAATTATCTTCCCCAAACTTGAAACTCACGCGCTGCTTATGTATGCCAGTTAGGCTTTACACCCCTTGTCAAGCGGATGAATGTGCTTAATTTTAAGAAGTTATTTGGCCACTTTAGTTGTGATACAAACCTTAGCAAAACATATAGGCCCATGGGCCAGGCTACATGAGGTGTAAGACTATGATTAGAAAAAGTCAAAAAGAAAACACGTGTTTCTTGCCTTTACGCTGGGCATCATTCACAAGTGATAGACTAATACTATTCTTGTCTTTACATTTACTAAATAATACATGTGTGAAATATGTTTAGATTTTCGAATGGACCATTATCATGCACCTGTCTTGAAACAGGGGCAGGGGAAATAATAAATGTCTTATGCACTTAAATAGCGAATGGAGGACACTTTTCCCATGGTTCATTTTCATGCCAGCCACGTAGGCTATACTCCTGTTGTAAAGATAAACATTGTGCTTAATATTAGGAAAGTTGAGAAATAAATATAGTAGGCCTAGCCTATAGAAAGCTGATGGGATCCTCCTCTTTTTAATAGAGGCCATCACTCTGTTTTCTCACGCAATTGCATAGCACATAGAAATGTTGCACAACATGAGCTTCATGGGCTCTCATGAAGTCTTTGATTAGATTTTCGATTAGATTTTGAATTGATGTCAGAGTGATTAGAGGGACAATAGAGTACCAGGCAGTTAGCACGTTTGTTAGGCTACTAATGACCAGCAGCAGCATCAGAGCTTGGAGAAGCCTAATTACCGTGACTAAACGGTCAAGTGGAATTTGACTGCCTTCATGACTTGTAACCGCCAGGTGTGGTGGGAATACGGTCACCACAACAGCCCTAGTCAGAACCTGAAGACATTTTGAATCAACCTGTGACTCAATATCTTGAAAATAGCAACGCTGTTAAAACTCTACATGACAAAACGACAATACCGATCTATCTCAAACAAACTAAACAGAACCTGTGACTAAACAGCATGAAAATACAGGTTATTGAGATCAAGGAAGTACAAATATGTGGTGCCTTAAATATACTGCAGGATCTCCTTCAGTTTACGGTTAGAGAGGCTGAGTCATGAGATCAACTAACAGGTCTCCTTTTAGAACATTTGCAAATGTACAATCCACACCTTAGACGCCAGGAGGCTTGTGGGTCTGTGACCTGTTAATTAAACAGGCAAAGCTAACAATACGATAGTCTCTACATGGCTAAACAACGATATCCGTCAATCTAAGAGAGAGAAAGTAGAGAGAAAGAGAGGAGAGAGAGAGCGAGAGAGAGAGATAGAGAGAGAGAGGACAGAGAGAGAGAGAGAGAGAGAGAGAGAGAGGAGAGAGAGATAGAGAGAGAGAGGACAGAGAGAGAGAGAGAGAGAGAGAGAGAGAGAGAGAGAGAGAGAGGACAGAGAGAGAGAGAGAGAGAGAGAGAGTAGATTGTTTAATCAGGACTAACCTGAAATAGAATAGTCAACAAATGAGTCAACACAGGCCCACAAATCAAACAGTGGGTTAAACAGCTGTATACAAACAGCAGTGTGTTTGCAACAAGAGGACTATAGATGTCTTTCAAATGAACAGCACTCTCTCCAAGCCCTATACTGTATAGAGGTAAATATTGAACTTTGAGCGACAAAGAGGTCCTGTATTGAGGTTGTATTGAGGCAGTCTCAGGGGTGTTAGAGTTAGACAGTATGCTGTTAGCAGCTCCGTTCAACAACTCTGAAAAGGTTTTTTGTTATTCCATCAAGCAGAGACAGAGAACACAGGTGAGGTGAAACACTCTGTCTAGAGTTTCATCATCCTTCATCCTTCATCCTTCATCCTTCATCCTTCATCCTTCATCCTTCATCCAAAATGAATGAACGCTAGAAAGCAGGAGACTTTCCAAAAACATGTTGTACCTAAAACACACACACACGCACGCACGCACGCACGCACGCACGCACGCACGCACGCACGCACGCACGCACGCACGCACGCACACACACACACACACACAGACACACACACACACACACACACACACACACACACACACACACACACACACACACACACACACACACACACACACACACGCACACACACACATCTACACAAACACACACACACACACATATACATACACACACACACACACACACACACACACACACACACACACACATATACACAAACACACACACACACACACACATACATACACATACACATCTAAATCTATGATTAGTCTCTGGGGACAGACGTTAGCTGGCCAGCAAGATTTAGTTCACAGATTAGCCTATGATGCATATCGAAAACCTGCCATTGACAAGTTTGTTGTTAAAAAAACTTGCTGGGATAAGTTTTACATATTTGGGGATGTGAGCACTCAGTCCGTTTGATCTGACGAAAATCCTCGAAATGTTGTTAATAAACGCGGTAATTGGGTGCATATTCAGTGTGTGGATATACCTGCCATTGCAAAAACAACAAACTACAGTGAATCAATTCAGCGGTGAACTTGAGTATGCTAAATGGCATATGCAGTAGAGTATAATTATATTATTATTCAAATAATAATCAGTGAAGATGGCACCGTTCTGTATGGCTGCCGTCTTGTGAGTTCCCGACTAGAGGTCTTCACGGATCCACATGTACCCGAATACCCGAGACCCGATCCGAAACCCGAGCGGGTCCGGATCAAGAATTCTAAATAATGTCGAGGGTCTGGGTAGGATCTGATATGATTGCCACGGGGTCTCGGGTATGTGTAATTTTGACTGACTTGTCCGTAAGGACCCCATACAGATCCGAACACGACTACTGCAATAGAGAGAAAGAGAAATGGTATAATTTAAGCTCTTTGCTTTTTACAAGAGTGGAGCGTGTAGCTTGTTGCTGTTGTTGGCCAATCAGAGCGTGCTTGTTGCTGTTGTTGGCCAATCAGAGCGTCAACAGTCATAGATCCTCCGTTAGGAGATATCTAATCAATGGAAGTTAAAATGATGGAATTCAAAGTTAAAGGAGAAGGACAGGCTACAATGACCAAGAGCCAACAGGTAGGCTGCTACTTTATATTCTGAATGGAGTTGTTGTTGTTTGTAACTGTGTAGGACGCATGCAGCTTCTCCAGGTATTGATGCAGTCAAGACAGGTACTACGTAATCATATTGGATGATAAATAACCTAGCAATGGAAGCTATTAGTCTACTATAGCGCGAGTTAGTTGCTGTCTCTCGTCTCCCCCCTCCCTTCCGTCACTCGCTCACACTAACGGTAGCCACGGTAACGCACAGCGCTGGCCCTTCCTCTCTCTACCGCCTCTCCTCTCGCGCTTTTATCAGCTCTGGTTAACAAAGTCGCTGAAAAATGGACTTTTCTGCTGCTTTCCTCACGTTGATCGGATTGGACTGGGTCTGGTTCCGACCAGGTCTATAAGGAACTAGTTGTCCCCGGGGTCCTTTCGGAACAGGTCTCTATATTTTAAAAACAAATCGGAATGGTCCAACTTTTTAGACCCGTGAAGGCCTCTAGCTCCGACCCAACTTTGCTATTTTGTGACACTTTCCTACTTGAGAATGCTGTTCATAGACTACAGCTAAGGTCACTGGAACTCAACACCTCCCTCTGCAACTGGATCTTAGACTTCCTGACGGGCCGACCCCAGGTGGTGAGGGTAGGCAACAACACGTGAGCCCCTCAGGGGTGCGTGCTCAGTCCCCTCCTGTACTCCCTGTTCACCCATGACCGCGTGGCCAAGCACAACTCCAACACCATCATCAAGTTTTCTGACGACACAACCTCTCCCTCAACGTCAGTAACACCACAGAGCTGATCATGGACTACAGGAAACAGGGGACGCCCCCATCCACATCGACAGGGCTACAGTGGAGTGGTTCCACAGTGTCAAAATTGCTAAGGACATAAAATGCACACAGTCGTGAAGAAGGTGCAACAGCGCCTCTTCGCCCCTCAGGAGGCTAAAAAGATGTGGCAGCTGTACCATTCTACAGCTGCACCATTGAGAGCATCTTGACTTGCTGGGTCACTGCTTGGAATGGAAACTACACCGCCCTCGGTGGTACGGACCGTACAGCTCCCTGGACCTCTATATCAGGCGTCCAAGCCATAGTCTGTTCTCCTTGCTTCCGCATGGAAGCGGTACTGGAGCAACAAGGCACCAACAGGCTCCTGCAAGGCGCTACAGAGGGTAGTGCGTATGGCCCAGTACATCACTGGGGCCAAGCTTCCTGCCATCCAGGACCTCTATACCAGGCGGTGTCAGAGGGTAGTGCGTACGGCCCAGTACATCACTGGGGCCAAGCTTCCTGCCATCCAGGACCTCTATACCAGGCGGTGTCAGAGGGTAGTGTGTACGGCCCAGTACATCACTGGGGCCAAGCTTCCTGCCATCCAGGACCTCTATACCAGGCGGTGTCAGAGGAAAGCCCTCAAAACTGTCAAAGACTCCAGTCACCCTAGCCATAGACTGTTGTCTCTGCTACCGCACGGCAAGCGGTACCGGAGCGCCAAGTCTAGGACCAAAAGACTTCTCAACAGCTTCTACCCCCAAGCCATAAGACTCCCAAGCCATAAGACTCCTGAACAGCTAATCATGGCTACCCGGACTAATTGCACCCCCACCCCATATTGTTACGCTGCTGCTACTCTGTTTACTATTTATGGATAGTCACTTTAACTCTACCCACATGTACATATTACCTCAACTAGCCGGTGCCCCCGCACATTGACTCTGCACCGGTACCCCCCTGTATATATAGCCTCCCTACTGTTATTTTATTTTACTTCTGCTCTTTTTTTCTCAACACTTTTTTGTTGTTGTTGTTTTATTTTACGTTTTTTATTAAGAAATAAATGCATTGTTGGTTAAGGGCTGTAAGTAAGCATTTCACGGTAATGTCTACACCTGTTGTATTCGGCGCATATGGCAAATAACATTTGATTTGATTTGATTTGATTTAAACAGCTTCTATCCCCAAGCCATAAGACTGCTAAATAGCTAACAAAATGGCTACACTGACTATCTCCGACTTTATGCACACTCACAGGACTTTTGTTGTGTGTGTTTGTTGTGTGTGTGTGTGTGTTTGTTGTGTGTGTGTGTGTTTGTTGTGTGTGTGTGTGTTTGTTGTGTGTGTGTGTGTTTGTTGTGTGTGTGTGTGTTTGTTGTGTGTGTGTTTGTTGTGTGTGTGTGTTTGTTGTGTGTGTGTGTGTTTGTTGTGTGTGTGTGTGTGTGTGTGTGTGTGTTTGTTGTGTGTGTGTGTGTGTGTTTGTTGTGTGTGTGTGTGTGTGTGTTTGTTGTGTGTGTGTGTGTTTGTTGTGTGTGTGTTTGTTGTGTGTGTGTGTTTGTTGTGTGTGTGTGTGTTTGTTGTGTGTGTGTGTGTGTGTGTGTGTGTGTTTGTTGTGTGTGTGTGTGTGTGTGTTTGTTGTGTGTGTGTGCGTAATTCTCTAGAAACATGACCACTCATTACTCCATATTACATCGTGCTTGGTCAAAGATGTAACAGTACTGTATACACGCAATGTAGGGCCTAATGGTAAAATATTCATATATAATATTCATAGACACAGTAAGGCCTAATGGTAAAATATTCATATATAATATTCATAGACCCAGTAAGGCCTAATGGTAAAATATTCATATATAATATTCATAGACACAGTAAGGCCTAATGGTAAAATATTCATATATAATATTCATAGACACAGTAAGGCCTAATGGTAAAATATTCATATATAATATTCATAGACACAGTAAAGCTACAGTGCAACATGTACACTAGAAATGCCACCTATAAGCAACAGTCAAAGATGTATGCAATGCCACACTATAGAGTACACACTACACACACTATAGAGTACACACTACACACTATAGAGTACACACTACACACACTATAGAGTACACACTACACACTATAGAGTACACACTACACACACTATAGAGTACACACTACACACACTATAGAGTACACACTACACACACTATAGAGTATACACTACACACACTATAGAGTATACACTACACACTATAGAGTACACACTACACACACTATAGAGTACACACTACACACACTATAGAGTATACACTACACACTATAGAGTATACACTACACACTATAGAGTACACACTACACACACTATAGAGTATACACACTATAGAGTATACACACTATAGAGTATACACTACACACACTATAGAGTACACACTACACACACTATAGAGTACACACTATACACACTATAGAGTACACACTACACACTATAGAGTACACACTATACACACTATAGAGTATACACTACACACACTATAGAGTACACACTATACACACTATATAGTATACACTACACACTATAGAGTACACACTACACACACTATAGAGTACACACTACACACTATAGAGTACACACTACACACACTATAGAGTACACACTATACACACTATAGAGTACACACTACACACACTATAGAGTACACACTATACACACTATAGAGTACACACTACACACACTATAGAGTATACACTACACACTATAGACTACACACTACACACACTATAGAGTACACACTATACACACTATAGAGTACACACTACACACTATAGAGTACACACTATACACACTATAGAGTATACACTACACACACTATAGAGTACACACTACACACACTATAGAGTACACACTATACACACTATAGAGTACACACTACACACACTATAGAGTACACACTATACACACTATGGAGTATACACTACACACACTATAGAGTACACACTATACACACTATATAGTATACACTACACACTATAGAGTACACACTACACACTATAGAGTACACACTACACACTATAGAGTACACACTACACACTATAGAGTACACACTACACACTATAGAGTACACACTACACACACTATAGAGTACACACTACACACACTATAGAGTACACACTACACACACTATAGAGTACACACTACACACACTATAGAGTACACACTACACACACTATAGAGTACACACTACACACACTATAGAGTACACACTACACACACTATAGAGTACACACTATACACACTATAGAGTACATACTACACACACTATAGAGTACACACTACACACACTATAGAGTACACACTACACACACTATAGAGTACACACTATACACACTATAGAGTACATACTACACACACTATAGAGTACACACTACACACACTATAGAGTATACACTACACACACTATAGAGTACACACTATAGAATACACACCGTACACACACTATAGAGTACACACTATACACACTATAGAGTACACACTATACACACTATAGAGTACACACTACACACTATAGAGTACACACTACACACACTATAGAGTACACACTACACACACTATAGAGTACACACTACACACACTATAGAGTACACACTACACACACTATAGAGTACACACTACACACACTATAGAGTACACACTACACACACTATAGAGTATACACTACACACACTATAGAGTACACACTACACACACTATAGAGTATACACTACACACACTATAGAGTACACACTATACACACTATAGAGTACACACTACACACACTATAGAGTACACACTACTCACTATAGAGTACACACTACACACACTATAGAGTACACACTATACACACTATAGAGTACACACTACACACACTATAGAGTACACACTACACACACTATAGAGTACACACTACACACACTATAGAGAACACACTACACACACTATAGAGTATACACTACACACACTATAGAGTACACACTATACACACTATAGAGTACACACTACACACACTATAGAGTACACACTACACACACTATAGAGTACACACTACACACACTATATAGTACACACTACACACACTATAGAGTACACACTATACACACTATAGAGTACACACTACACACACTATAGAGTACACACTACACACACTATAGAGTACACACTACACACACTATAGAGTACACACTACACACTATAGAGTACACACTACACACACTATAGAGTACACACTACACACACTATAGAGTACACACTACACACTATAGAGTACACACTACACACACTATAGAGTACACACTACACACACTATAGAGTATACACTACACACACTATAGAGTACACACTATACACACTATAGAGTACACACTACACACACTATAGAGTACACACTACACACACTATAGAGTACACACTACACACTATAGAGTACACACTACACACACTATAGAGTACACACTATACACACTATAGAGTATACACTACACACACTATAGAGTATACACTACACACACTATAGAGTACACACTACACACACTATAGAGTACATACTATACACTATAGAGTACACACTACACACTATAGAGTACACACTACACACTATAGAGTACACACTACACACACTATAGAGTACACACTACACACTATAGAGTACACACTACACACTATATAGTACACACTACACACTATAGAGTACACACTACACACTATAGAGTACACACTACACACTATAGAATACACACCGTACACACCATCACACACACTGTAGAATACACACTGTCACACACACACCGCAGTTCCTGAGCAGACAAAACAGACTGACAGGCACGAACAAGCTTTCAAGAGTACCTCATGTATCATTCAACACATTTTTAGGAAGGAGAGAGATATAATGAGTGGGAGTACTGGAGGGAAGAGAGGAGGGAGGGAGGGGGGTAGGGAGGGATGGAGGGAGGGAGAAAGAACAGACGAGTTTAAAATAGAATTCAAAATAAAAAGAGAGACAGCGAACCGGGAAGAGAGGAAATACGAGGAGAAAGGAAGGATGGCAATGGAGACAAAGAGAGAGGAGGGAGGAGAGAAGAGAAGAGAAGAGAAGAGAAGAGAAGAGAAGAGAAGAGAAGAGAAGAGAAGAGAAGAGAAGAGAAGAGAAGAGAAGAGAAGAGAAGAGAAGAGAAGAGAAGAGAAGAGAAGAGAAGAGAAGAGAAGAGAAGAGAAGAGAAGAGAAGAGAGAGAGGAGAGGAGATGAGAGGAGAGGAGAGGCGGGAGGAGAGAAGAGGAGAGGAGATGAGGGATGTGAGGAGAGAGAGACAACGTAAGGAGTGGGGGCGCTGTGTGAGGTGGTGAAGTGAGGGACAGAGAGTGACAGGTGGTCCCAGGTGGCTGTGCTGTGAAAACAGGCCCATTCTCCCTCCTCTGGGAACCTTTAGCTGGCTCTCTGCTGACTGCTTCAAACACCCTGTGATGTGATAGGCATGGATCCTCCCAGGTCCCTCCTGGCCCCAGGACTTAGACTGCACAGACTACAGACACTCAGTCTTCAATACCACAACCACCACAACACAGAATACTATACTACATAATGTAGTATCCCTCAATCATGTGTAGTACTTACTACAGAATGTTGTAGTATACTGTAGAATACTATAATAAATACTATAGTATTATCCACACAATAAAACACTGTAGTAAATACTAAAGTATTTTAATTTGCATATACCCTGCCCATTCCCCTCCCCCATATCGCAATTTGTGCCACCCATAAGTAAGAAACCTACATGCCAAGTATAGCAGTGGAGGCTCCTAAAAGGAGGAAGTTCTACTGTTCTACTCTGTTCTGCTGAATGTTCTGTTCTGTTCTGTTCTGCTGCCTGTTCTGTTCTGATCTGTTCTATTCTGATCTGTTCTGCTGCTGCCTGTTCTGTTCTGATCTGTTCTGCTGCCTGTTCTGTTCTGTTCTGTTCTGCTGCCTATTCTGTTCTGATCTGTTCTTCTGCCTGTTCTGTTCTGCTGCTGCCTGTTCTGTTCTGTTCTGCTCTGTTCTGTTCTGCTGCCTGTTCTGTTCTGCTCTGTTCTGCTGCTGCCTGTTCTGTTCTGCCAGATGTTAACACACAGGACACCAGGTACACCAACAGATATTCACTGGCCCCAAAGCACCTGGTACAGGTACAACAACAACAGATATTCACTACACAGACCCCTAAACTACAGGCGATTAGGCTTACGTTGTCCTAATCTTTCCTGGCAGAATGAGGTAGCTAGCAGATTCATCGACCGTGTGTGTGTGTGTGTGTGTGTATATGTGTGTGTGGCTCTGTAGCTAGCTAACTAACCCACACTAGATTTTGTTCTAGTTTCAAGATGAACATTTTCATACCACTCAGGTCCAGAGTGTTCTGTGTGTGATCTCATCTCACGGCTGTACTTGTCAGCTATCCTATGAGCAATGTGACATTAACTCTGTGATAAATAACAGGAGAGGATGGATGGACGCTGTTCAGCTCATCAGACCACCTTCAGACCACACAGATCTTCCAGGGCTCAGCTGGAACAGAGCCAAGCCAGGGCAGAGGAAGAGAGGAGCTTCGAGCTTCACGATCATCATGAATGGGCCCTGGTCTAAAGTAGTGCACTACATAGGGAATCGGGTGTCATAGGGCTCTGGTCTAAAGTAGTGCACTACATAGGGAATAGGGTGGCATTTAGGGTGCACCCGGAACTTTCCAAGTAAATCAAATGAACCCGATGCCAAAACCCAAACATTAACAGCAACACTCCCTCAAAACAAAATGTGTTGTTGTGTATGAAGTTAACCTATGAATCATAAAGAGAACTGGCATGGACCCACATGCTTGGTTGGTTAGATGAGACAGACACGTGTCCTGCTTCGGGCTAACACTGGTGTCTTTAAACAGCTCACAGCTTTCAATGACTTAGATCTTTGGAATATTAACATCATTTTAACTATTTACTGTACATGTCACTGATTCACCTGTTGGCTTAGTCCAAGCTTTTATGTTAAGTTATGTTGGAAGCTTTTCACATACTTTGTTTTTGGAATATTGAAATATATAAATGTTTTTTATATAATTTTAACCATTTACAGGTCAATGGTTCAACTTATGGCATGGTCTGATATTTAATGCAAAAATCCCTGGCAGAGATTGCTTCACATTTTATCAATGGTTTCTGGGGAACTTTTGTCCATGACCACTTTGCATTCATGAATATACTGTACATTCACATATGCATGTGGATCTACTCTGTAAGGTGATGAAGTGAGAGACAGTATATCTACTCTGTCAGGTGATCAAGTGAGAGACAGTAGATCTCCTCTCTGTCTGGTGCTGTAATGAGAGACAGTAGATCTACTCTCTGTCAGGTGATCAAGTGATAGACAGTAGATCTACTCTCTGTCAGGTGATCAAGTGATAGACAGTAGATCTACTCTCTGTCAGGTGATCAAGTGAGAGACAGTGGATCTACTCTCTGTCAGGTGATCAAGTGAGAGACAGTGGATCTACTCTCTGTCAGGTGATCAAGTGATAGACAGTAGATCTACTCTCTGTCAGGTGATCAAGTGAGAGACAGTGGATCTACTCTCTGTCAGGTGATCAAGTGAAAGACAGTAGATCTACAGTTGTGGTCAAAAGTTTTGAGAATGACACATGTATTGGTCTGCACAAAGTTAGCTGCTTCAGTGTTATGAGATATTTTTGTCAGATGTTACTATGGTATACTGAAATATAATTACAAGCATTCGATAAGTGTCAAAGGCTTTTATTGACAATTACATTAAGTTTATGCAAAGAGTCAATATTTGCAGTGTTGACCCTTCTTTTTCAAGACCTCTGCAATCCGCCCTGGCATGCTGTCAATTAACTTCTGGGCCACATCCTGACTGATGGCAGCCCATTCTTGCATAATCAATGCTTGGAGTTTGTCAGAATTTGTGGGTTTTTGTTTGTCCACCCGCCTCTTGAGGATCGACCACAAGTTCTCAACGGGATTAAGGTCTGGGGAGTTTCCTGGCCATGGACCCAAAATGTTGATGTTTTGTTCCCCGAGCCACTTAGTTATCACTTTTGCCTTATAGCAAGGTGCTCCATTATGCTGGAAAAGGCATTGGTCTTCACCAAACTGTTCTTGGATGGTTGGGAGAAGTTGCTCTCGGAGGATGTGTTGGTACCATTCTTTATTCATGGCTGTGTTCTTAGGCAAAATTGTGAGTGAGCCCACTCCCTTGGCTGAGAAGCAACCCCACACATGAATGGTCTCAGGATGCTTTACTGTTGGCATGACACAGGACTGATGGTAGCGCTTACCTTGACTTCTCCGGACAAGGTGTTCTCTGCATGCCCCAAACAATCGGAAAGGGGATTCATCAGAGAAAATGACTTCACTCCAGTCCTCAGCAGTCCAATCCCTGTACCTTTTGCAGAATATCAGTCTGTCCCTGATGTTTTTCCTGGAGAGAAGTGACTTCTTTGCTATCCTTCTTGACACCAGGCCATCCTCCAAAGGTATTCACCTCACTGTGCGTGCAGATGCACTCACACCTGCTTGCTGCCATTCCTGAGCAAGCTCTGCACTGGTGGTGCCCCGATCCCGCAGCTGAATCAACTTTAGGAGACGGTCCTGGCGCTTGCTGGACTTTCTTGGGTGCCCTGACGCCTTCTTCACAACAATTGAACCTCTCTCCTTTGAAGTTCTTGATGATCCGATAAATGGTTGATTTAGGTGCAATCTTACTAGCAGCAATATCCTTGCCTGTGAAGCCCTTTTTGTGCAAAGCAATGATCTACTCTCTGTCCGGTGCTGTAATGAGAGACAGTAGATCTCCTCTCTGTCCGGTGCTGTAATGAGAGACAGTAGATCTCCTCTCTGTCCGGTGCTGTAATGAGAGACAGTAGATCTCCTCTCTGTCTGGTGCTGTAATGAGAGACAGTAGATCTCCTCTCTGTCCGGTGCTGTAATGAGAGACAGAAAGATAAAGAACTCTGCTGTTGACCTTGGGGCATGTTTGTGTTCCCCAGTAGAAGGAAGAGATACAGTATTGTGCTACACGTCATAGAGGCACTATTTGCAATCATAACAATATGCTGAATGAGAGTAGTCTTCGATATTTGACTTCAATATTTGGCCATATTTGCATCGTCAATACGTTGATGTTTTTATGTACAATAAGATACTGTTGGTGACTGAGCTTTATCATATGTCCTGTAACGTCCCTCTCCTGCATTCAATTAACCAGTTCTGTTTATCAACATACGCTTAAGGTCATTCCCAGCATCCGACATCTGACATTTCTCCCCCAGCGAGAGATATCTGGAGACGTCTGAAGACGTTACTGAGATTAATTAACATATTAATGCCACTCAGGACATGTATCACCAACTTACATAAAGATTTGTAACAAGATGTTACCTTTAACATAACATCTAGAGTCAACCAGAATTAGAACAAACCAGGAACAAGGAAGTAAGTAAACCAGTAATAAGGAACAAGGAAGTAAGTAAACCAGTAATAAGGAACAAGGAAGTAAGTAAACCAGTAATAAGGAACAAGGAAGTAAGTAAACCAGTAATAAGGAACAAGGAAGTAAGTAAACCAGTAATAAGGAACAAGG
>NW_028157995.1:17500-37660 GCF_964263955.1 Coregonus lavaretus | reverse complement strand
CCTTCCCCCTCTTCTCCTCTTCTCCTCTCCAGATTATTTGGCTGTGTAAGGCATAGACAGATGTTAAATGAGGTAAATAAAAGCTAGTTGAATAATTCATGGTCCGGATGGTCCCTGCCTTTAGTGCTGACCAGAGTGCAGCATCTTAAAACTCACATTCAGCATAACTATAACACACGCAAGCTACTCTATTTCCCTGTCCAATCGTGTTGTAATCAAATCCAGATCAATTACTTTTTTTAACTTTAAAAAGTGTGTTTGGGGAAATTAAAATCTAGAAGGTTGGGGCAAATGACTGAACTATGCTTTCTATCAAATACTATGATGATATACCATACTCCAAAACTGTGTGTGTGTTGTGTGTTTGAGTGTGTGTTTGAGTGTGTTTGTGTGTGTGTTTGAGTGTGTGTTTGAGTGTGTGTTTGAGTGTGTGTTTGAGTGTGTGTGTAGGTCTGTGTGCCATATTCACACACCCTTCACCAGCTCAGGCTGGATAATTGTTTTGGACGTGGCTTAAGGAACCCGTTAAAGAAGACAGAGAGATAAAATAATGACAATGGAGTTTGTTGTAAAATGGAATGCAGGCAGGCATCTGTTCATCTCAAACAGGATGTGGTCTAAATCCAACCACATCCATTCTCTCTGTCTCCCTTCCTCTCTTTTCCCAACTCTCTCATCTCTCTCTCTCTCGCTATCTCTCTCTTCTCTCTCCCTCTCTCTCTCATACCTCTCTCTCTCTCTCTTTTCAATCCTCTCTCATCTCTCTCTCTCTCTCTCTCTCTCTCTCTCTCTCTCTCTCTCTCTCCTCTCTCTCTCTCTCTCCTCTCTTCTCTCTCTCTCTCTCTCTCTCTCTCTCTCTCTCTCCTCTCTCACTATCTCTCTCTCGCTATCTCTCTCTTCTCTCTCCCTCTCTCTCTCTCCATCCCTCTCTCTCTATTTTTCTCAATCCTCTCTCATCGCTCTCTCTCTCTCTCCTCATCTCTCTCTCTCTCTTCTCTCTCTCTCTCTCTCTCTCTCCTCTCTCTCGCTATCTCTCTCTTTCTCTCTCCCTCTCTCTCTCCATCCATCCCTCTCTCTCTCTCTTTTTTCAATCCTCTCTCATCTCTCTCTCTCTCTTCTCTCTCTCTCTCTCTCTCTCTCTCTCTCTCTCTCTCTCTCTCTCTTCTCTCCTCTCTCTCTCTCTCTCTCTCTCTCGCTCTCTCTCTCTCTAATGGAGTAGGTAATAATAATATTCATTTCCCACCAAGAGAATATAATTCGCCTCTGCCTTTTGCAGCTTTAATTTACAGCAATGCAGAGGCAATTTAACCTGCTCCCACCAGCCAGCCAACCAGCAGCCTGAGCAGACTCATTACACTAAGTTGTGTGAGAGATGGAAAGTGTGTGTGAGCGTGTGTGTTTCATGGATACTTCACATGAAGACTGTCTATTTCTCCATTGCTGTCTCTCTCTGAGTATCGCTCGGCTGTGTGTGTGTGTGTGTGTGTGTGTCTGTATGTGTGTGTGTGTTTGTGTGTGATTTATTGTTTTGCTGGACTTGATTTGCTCTCTCTCGCTCTCTCTCTTTCTGTCTTTCTCTCTCTCATCCCCCTTTCTCTCTCTCACCCCCTTTCTCTCTGCCCCCTCACCCCCCTTTATGCCCCTCTCTCTCTATCCTCCTCTCTGTCCTCTCTCCCCCTCTCTCTATCCCCCTCTCCCTCTGTCCTCTCCTGTAGAGTGTAATCTCTAACCTCTTAGTGCTGTGGAATCTACTGTGGCTGATGTACATCTCAGGTGCTGGTCAGGGTATCTATTACGAATGGGACATGCTCTGCACTGCTAGCTGCTACTGTAATACATGGGCTGGACCCAGGGCTAGCAGGACACACACACGTGCAGACGGATGCATGCAAGCGTGCACTGACACACACAGACACAGACACGTAGGCACACAGGCACACACGCATGCATGTACAGACGCATGTACGCACACGCACACACCCAGACACAAACACACACACACACACACACCACACACACACACCAAACACACACACACACACACCACCCACACTAGCTCTGATGCAGCACTAACTCTTGTTTTGGGGCTATAGCTATGCCCTGACAGCTCCTGCAGCACCTTCAGCACCACCTGTCCCGATTCGTCACTCACCACACTGGGAGAATGAGTGTGAGTGTGAGTGAGTGTGTGTGTGGTGTTGTGTGTGTGTGTGTGTGTGTGTGTGTGTGTGTGTGTGTGTGTGTGTGTGTGTGTGTGTGTGTGTGTGTGTGTGTGTGTGTGTGTGTGTGTGTGTGTTTGGTGTGTGTGTGTGTTTGTGTGTGTGTGTGTGTGTGTGTGTGTGTGTGTGTGTGTGTGTGTGTGTGTGTGTGTGTGTGTGTGTGTGTGTGTGTGTGTGTGTGTGTGTGTGTGTGTGTGTAGTAGTAGTAGGTAGTGATTGAATAGAAGGAGAGAAGTGGGGATAGAAAAAGTCAGAGAGAGAAAAGCAGATTGTAGAGACAAAAAGAGAAAGAGAAAATTCATCAAATAACAGCAAGACATAGATAAGACATATTATTACAATAATATAGAAATAGATAGGACATATTATAACAAATGGATAGGATATAGATAGAAAAATCTAAGAAATGTTATAACAAATATATAGGAAATATATAATAAATAATATAACAAATAATATAACAAAAAATATAACAAATATATAACAAAAAATATAAGACATATTGTCAAACATGATCATTACCAGATAGAAGGGAAGGAGATGGATGGAGAGAGTGTGTGTGATGTATTCCAGTGGGAGATGGATGGAGAGAGTGTGTGTGATGTATTCCAGTGGGAGATGGATGGAGAGAGTGAGGGATGGAGAGATGGAGGGATTAGGAGGAATATTGTGACAGCAGACATCACTCAGCGAGCGTTTAGAGAGGTGTAAAATGAGTCGAGAATCAATCTTGCGCCGATTATGACACAATGTGGGGATCCGCATGGAAGAGGGGTGAGAACACACACACACACACACAAACACACACACACCACACACACACACACACACACACACACACACACACTCCAGTATCATGTTTGGCTAAATCGATCCTCATGGAGAAAGGAAAGAGGAGTTAGAGAGAGGAAGAGGAGGAGTGGTGAGAGAGGAAGAGGAGGAGTTAGAGAGAGGAAGAGGAGGAGTGGTGAGAGAGGAAGAGGAGGAGTTAAGGAGAGGAAGAGGAGGAGTGGTGATAAGGGACGAGGAGGAGTTAGAGAGAGGAAGAGGAGGAGTGGTGAGAGAGAAGAGAGGAGTGGTGAGAGAGGAAGAGGAGGAGTTAGAGAGAGGAAGTGGAGGAGTGGTGAGAGAGGAAGAGGAGGAGTTAGAGAGAGAGGAAAGAGGAGGAGTGGTGAGACAGGTTATTGAATTTAAAGACGGGTTATTGAATTTAAAGACAGGTTATAGAATTTAAGGACAGGTTATTGAATTTAAAGACAGGTTATTGAATTTAAAGACAGGTTATAGAATTTAAAGACAGGTTATTGAATTTAAAGACAGGTTATTGAATTTAAAGATAGGTTATTGAATTTAAAGACAGGTTATTGAATTTAAAGACAGGTTCAAGACTAAGAAAGGTGGAATGGAGAGAGAGACACAAAAGAGAGGATAGCGGTAATAGCAGTGAATCATTTTTGGATGGTTTTGCACCTGAACTCACTGTATTCACCTCTGACCCGTTACCCCAGAGAGGTCATGGCTTTCATCCCTCTCTACTAATCAGTCTGGGTGGAAGTGGAGTTGTCATGGCGACCCAGGGCAGATAAAATCAACATCTGGGATTCCCCGGGGAACCATTTCAGTGATGCACACTTCCTCTCTGAGAGAATATGGGGGATGGATGGGATGGTTTTGCTGCGTCATGCTATAGATCTGCGTAGGTAGCATTCATAGTTAGCATTTACAATTGATATATGTGTCTTTATAATGTAGTTAGCTTTTCCAATGGAGAAGAGGGTAGCACTAAGCTTATGAAATGACAAAGTGTCACACTTCATGCTAACTGTAGCTTGACATACACATCTGAGACCCAGAGAATCCATAACCAATGATTTTCATTTGATGAAAATGACTTCATAGATATCCTACATACATGTAGCATGTAGACACGGTTCACAGTGCCTGGAGGATGACATGTGCATAAACATGAAGATAATGATGTGTGGAGGGAGGGAGGGATTAATGGAGGGAGTATCTTTAACTAGTGTGTGTGTGTAGTGTGAAAGAGAGATCAGTAGATGTTGAAGTTGAAAGAGCATACCGTACCGCTCACAGTAATTCAAATCTATAATGAATGTATGTCACATGAAACAGGAGAGTACCTTTCACTTGCCTCCCCTCTCCTCTATCCACCTCTCCTCTCCTCTATCCACCTCTCCTCTCCTCTCCTCCTCTCCTCTCCTCTCCTCCTCTCCTCTCCTCTCTCTCCTCTCCTCTCCTCTCCTCTCCTCTCCTCTCCTCTCCTCTCCTCTCCTCTCCTCTCCTCTCCTCTCCTCTCCTCTCCTCTCCTCTCCTCTCCTCCTCCTCTCCTCTCCTCTCCTCTCCTCTCCTCTCCTCTCCTCTCCTATATCCCCTACCTCTCCTCTATCCCCCTCTCCTCTCCTGTCCTCTACCCCCCTCTCCTCTATTCAATTCTCCTCTATCCCCCCTCCTCCCCTCTCCTCTATCCCACTCTCTTCTATCTCCCCCTCTCCTCTCCTCTCCTCTCCTCTCCTCTCCTCTCCTCTCCTCTCCTCTCCTCTCCTCTCCTCTCCTCTCCTCTCCTCTCCTCTCCTCTCCTCTCCTCTCCTCTCCTCTCCTCTCCTCTCCTCTCCTCTCCTCTCCTCTCCTCTCCTCTCTTCTCCTCTCCTCTCCTCTCCTCTCCTCAATCCCCCTCTCCTCAATCCCCCTCTCCTCTACCCCCCTCTCCTCTATCCTCCTCTCCTCAATCCCACTCTCCCCTCCTCTATCCCCCTCTCCACTCCTCCCATTAATTCCCCTCTCTTCTCCCATCATGTCCTTCTCCCCTCTTCTGCTTTCTATCCCTCGCTCTTCTATCCCTCTCTCCTCTATCCCCCTCTCCTCTATCCCTCTCTCCTCTCCTGTCCTGTTCTACATCTCCCTCTCCTTTCTTCTCTCTTCTCCTCCTCTCTTTCCTCTCCCCTCAACTCCTCCTCTCCTCTCCTCCTTTCTATCCCCCTCTCCTATATCCCATGCTCCTTTTCTCTCCTCTCCTCTATCCCACTCGCCGCTATCCCCCTCTCCTCCCCTCTCCTCTCCTCTAGGACTATCATGGTCATCCATTCAGCTAGGTAAGCAGCCCTGTAGCCATTCTAGATGCATTAAATAGTCATAACTCTACACAGGATACATATAGTACTGACAGACATGCAAGATTGACATGGACAAGAGGAGGGAGGGATGGAGGGAGGGAGGAATGGGGGATAGAGAGGGATAGAGAGATGATGTGGGGTGTTTATGCAGGAACTTGTGATTTGCAGAGGAAAGAGATGGACAAGAGGGAAGGGAAAATATGAAGGGATGAAAGATAGAGGTATGAAAGATAGGGGGATGAAATATAGAGGGAGGAGAGATAGAGGGAGGAGAGATAGAGGGAGGAGAGATAGAGGGATGAAAGATAGAGGGATGAAAGATAGAGGGATGAAAGATAGAGGGATGAAAGATAGAGGGATGAGTATTGAGCAGCATCAGACTGAGAAGGTATTTGATACTATAGTATCTGAAGATTATGCCTTTGTTAAATGTTTTTCATGAAGAAATGGAATGGTGTTTGTGTTGGTATCAAGAGGGAATGTTTTGGGTGTGTAGACAGGGGAGACTGGTGATTGGCCAGAGGAGGGAGTTTCATTGTTTATAAATAGGGGGGTTAGGCGAGGAAGACGTCAGAACGGCCATGGCAATCGGGGGAGCCGTTCTCCGGGTGTCATGTCACCTGTCATTTGTGCTGTAACCTCGTGATTTTATTAAAAGCCTCTAACACGATGCAGCATAAAACGGACTCTTTGTTGACAGCAATAATGACCACCATTCATCAGATACGACATAATGGCGCCCAACGTGGGGCTGGGTTTGCGTCTCTTCCTTGTTTCAGTCAATCACCGGGCTAACCTGCTCTGAAGCATGGCCAAAAGGGTGAGTGTGTTCTTACCGCTTCGGAGTTTGTTAGATCGACTTGTGTACACTGGAGAGATGTTCCATTACGACCTTGCCTCGGTGGCGTTATTGCGGTCGACTGGAGTCTGCTAAAATGTTATTTCATTGGTAACGGGTGACAATGATAATTTAGAGCATTAAGATAGATTTCATTGGTAACGGGTGACAATGAGGATTTAGAGAAGGCCGATATGCATTCATCTTTAGGGCACTGGACCGCTTTAAGACCCCGAGGGGGCCATTTTAGATAATGGGCTGGCAAACCCGTGTGTACGATAGAATGTATATTCGGTGAGTTTTTGAAGAGAACTCGGGTTGGTGGAATTTATCTGATTGTGATTATGATTTGACTCTCGTCCGACGGGGTGTTTGATTAGGTCTGATTTCTCGGTGTAATGGTCATTAATTCTCGGCAACAAAAACGGTAGGAGAAATAGGTTCAAAATAATTAGGCCAGTGCAGGGTGTGTGATTGTGTAGTAGGCCGCAGTTAGCTAGAGGCTAAGGCTAATGTCAAGGCTAAATGGGAGTGTGTTTCATGCTACATGGTACATCGTGGCTAGAGGCTAATGCTAATTGTGTTGTGTGCTACATGCTAACGTATCCTTAGAGATTCCATTGCGATGGATTAAAGTCTCTTAAATTTGTCTCTGTGTGTAAGTCAGGTTATATGTTTTGTGAGCGCTGTTAAATGTTGTTTGACTATAAGGGGGAAATGGGAGTTACAGCTGGAGTGTTATTATGTCTGTTTGGGGAGAGAGAGTAGAGAATCTTCATTCCACGGTGAAAAGGGATTTTTGAATGGCTGTGCGCATGCGTTTAATTTTGCGATACTACACTACAGAAAGGGGGAGTTTATGACACGAGATTAGGACACGTGTTGATTTTACGGGGCTAAAAACTACGACATGAGGTTGGGCTAAGCCTACAAAACAAAATGGTGGGTTAAGGTCATAGGTCCCATTTGGCGTTACCCTGCAAGGGGGAAATGGACACAGACAAAAGAGGATAGATTTTAGCACGATGATTCTAGTTTAAACTGCGATTGGTTAAAGATGAAACTTGTTTTGTAACCTATTGAATTTATAAATTAGATATATGGTAGCGGATTATAATAAATTGAAGTAAATAATTAAAAGACGATTAAAATTAAATAAAAATGTTTTTGAGCGATCTATTTAGTTCTGAGTTTAGTCTTAGAGTGAATAATGTAGAACGAATGAATATTGAATGGTTGGAAATACTCAGTGATGGCATTAACTACCAAAAGCTGTTTCTGTGTCTTTGTCCCTTGTCATGAGAGACAGGAGAGAGGGGGAGCGAGGAGATACAGGAAGTGATCACGTGACGCGGCAGAGGATCAAGTCAAAAAAAAAAAAAAAGGTTACTGTTACAAGATATGTGATGTTATGACGATTTTACATAGGCTTGGCAAATGATTCATTAAAAATTGCATTTTGGAAGCTCTGTGTATCACTGGGGTTGGATTACAGATGTGTGGGGAATCGAAGACTGACATTCTTCTGTAAATTTATGATATTTATGGGTTATAGAGCAAGGGGTTACAGGCTTTGTTTATGGGTATTTTAGTCTGAAGATGACTAACTTGCATTTACTTGCATTTGATGGGTTGTGGTAAGATAGCCAACACTAATTGATAAATTGGTGACATAGGAATAAAAATTGATTTATTTGGATTTATTTGGAGTTGTTTATAGGGGAAAAATAGTAATCCTTTAATTAAAGTAGGGTTAGAAAGTAGTGTTAGGAAAACTAATGGCAGATGTTAGTACACCTTTCTCACATACGGATTCAGCAAAAAGTACAGCTTAGGGAGGTTTATCCTCAGCTTTCAGTGATCATCCAGCAGGGTGATTATGGCATCAGAGATGAAGACGAATAATAGATAGAGGACAAGCAGAAACGACAATGAAGATGAATCCAGAACTCCAGAAGAAAGAAAATGTGATGTATGGAAGAGAAGAGTGAGGTTGAAGAAGATGAGGATGATGATGAAGAGGTTATGGGTGGATATGACTCTGTGATCAGAAGGAAGTTGGCAAGAGAGAAACGAAGAAGGATACACGAGATTTGATCTCTGATGAAGAAAGCGATGAAGATTTGGAGATTAAGGGTGCTTTATGTTCAAGAGGATTTTATCCTACAATGACTGGCAAAGAAGAAATAGGAGCTATAGACCGAGGCGTATCAGGCCTGGAGGAAGCGACGACTTTGGGAGAGGTAAGAGAGCTAGAGGAACAGCTCGAGACGCTGAAGATACAGAAGAGGAGAAACTGCTGAGAGAATCCCAAGAATTGGAGAAGAACAAAGAAGAAAAAGAAGGAGGAAGATTTCAGCTACACTTTCAGCAACTTTCAGAAGACTGTTATAATTGTGGACAGATTGGTACTTTACCTGTGATGAAAATGAGTCGGGAGAAAACAACAGAGGAAGATGAAGGAGCAAGTGAAGATCACCTGTTAGTGTCTAGAAGATCCGGAAGGGGGGTGCATTGCTGAGGGAATCGATTAGAGAAGAAGAGAAAATAGCTAACAATTGAAGTTAGGGAATCAATGGAGCTCTGCTATAAAAATCAAAGAGAAATCAAAATAGACATACTAATATTAGAAGAAACTGTTATGGCAGTGTTGGGAAGAGATGCATTGTTTAAATTGAATTGTACAATAAGATGTACACTAGACGACTGGGTTTTTGGGAATCTGGGAATCATTTGCTTAAAAAGATAATATCATAGGAAGGATGATAATCTATTGTTCTGTCTATTAGACAATCTGTCTGGAAAAATAAAGTTAAAAGGGGTGACTATTATTCTGGGTTACATTCTTACACTAAGGGATTTCAGGCTAGGCTAAAAGGTGTTTAGTCGTTTTGCCAAGTCTGTGTGTAATGAGTCAGAAGCAGGTGGGGAACTTTCCCAATCACATATTCTAAACATTTGGTGGTAAGGGATTTTGTGGAAAATCAGGGGGAAAAGTTGTAAATGTTATGAGAGAAAAGATTAGATTAAAATAAGTTAGGAGTAGATTAGGGTTGAAGGAACTCTGAGACAGTAAGCTAAGTTTCAAAGTTAGTAGTAAGACAGAGAGAGAACAGTGAGGAAGGACAGTTTAAAGTTTAGTGGGAAGATATGGTAGGAGTTTAGATCGGTTAGGAGCAGATGCATTGAGAAAGTATGTGTTGCTGAATGATAAGAGAAGATTGAGGGTGATTGAGTATCTATATTTACAGTTTCCAGCAGGAAGATCAAGGTAATTATAGGTGTATTTGGGTAATCAAAAGTCAGGAATTAGAGAAAGGACTGAGATTTGGGGAAAAAGTGACACTAGTGGTGATAGATGGAAGTACAAGCAAAGACAACTTTTTTCTTTGGGGAAAACTAGGAGCAACAATAAGGACATTAACACTTCAGTCTATTATAACAACAGTGAGAAGCAATTTAACTCTTTCAACATTGATAGGTATTAAAGCCATAAATATATCGCATTTGGTTATAAGGGAACCAATACAGCACCAATTTTAGGGGAAAGAATACTTATTAGGGTTTAGGATGGGGACGTTTCTCCCATATGGAGAGATAATTATGGAGAATAAGTATTGTTATCAGGACCAGGAGTAGAAGCTGTTGCACCTAGTCAAAGGAGGGATAGTTTGTACAACGATATGAAGTGGAAGAGGTTAGGAGTGACTGTTCACTTATGTTGCGTAGTGTTACAGAGAAAGGTCAGGGAGAATATATGTATGCTTATTTAGGGCAAGCATTAGAAGTTGTTCCGGTTAAGGATTATGGGTTAAAGGGCTATGTAATTCGTAAAGTGATGCCTATAATGGAAGATTTGAAATCTGTTGAAGCTTCCGCAGTCACCGAAGGAGTTCAGGAGGAGTAGATTACAGTAGTCACTCTAACAGTAGATAATACACAGAGGATAATGGGAACTTTTGCACTAGAAGTAATTAGGGTTGATACAGCAGCTAAATCAACTACTTTAATGGTAACTTTGGAAGGGATTAGTGATACGATGGCAATAGCAAAACAGGGAGTATGACATCGACAACAACTTTTCTGAAATTAAATGGGGAATTTTAGACTCATGGGTTATGTTACGGATGGAGAGTGCTGTCAATGATAGTACAAATGGGGTTAAAATAGGAGAACAGATAGTAGTAGAGAGAATATAGATTCATCATGGAGGACAGGATGAGATCTTTGATTTTGATGACAGACAAGGAGAGGTATCTGATCAGTACCGCTCGTTCTTCTGTTGTGGAAATTAGAGATAGATTAACTCATTCTGTAAGATCAGTGAGGAATCTTGAGGGTCCATGTCTGTTGAGGATTCCAGCACCAAACATGTTAGACGGTCGCGCGGCCTCTATCAGGTGTGGTTCAGTCTTATGCTTTGTCATGACTGTGGTATCAGCAACAGTCATTGACAGATAAAATAATGTCGTTGTCAGAACAGTGGTTTAAGCCTAGGGTTAGGTGGAATTGGGTTAAGTGAATTAATATGGGAATTGTTAAATGGGAAAGGAAAATCAGGTAACAACGGAATCCTGAAGTATTCAGGTGAAACATTGAGGGCTAAAGGTTGTTTTTGTTCTAATGAAACATGTGAGGTAGGGGGTGTGTTTATGGGAAGATCAGATTGGGATGTTATATGATAACTTTGGATAAGCATGACCTTAAGGGTAGTAATGAGAAATATGTTACTTTTTAGGTACCAGGTAGTAAGAAGAGCAGGACTTTGATGGTTAAACGATTAGCTTTTGACTGACAATGTGACTATGGAGAATTTTAGAGATATTTGGTGGGTTTGTGATGATAAAATATATATTCTTACATTATGAATGGACAGGATTTGGTTACATGTCAACGTTGAAGCTTCCATATGAGGCTTTTACTATTAAAAGAGGAGTAGCACCGAACACAGATCAATTTGAAACTAGAGTTCAAAATAGGATGAAAAGGGACATGTCATAGGCTTCAAGCCTATCATTGAAGGATAAGTCTAAGGGAGAAGGGGGGACTTTATTCATGGTATGGTGTAACATTTGGGAAGATCATAGTGATAAATATTAGTTATACTTTCAGATAATATCACTGGGGTTAAATAAGGGATGCATTTGGAAGACTTGGTTGCAAGATCAGTTAGGCCAGTAGGGGCAGTGATGGGTCAGATTTTAGTTTCAGCTTTGATAACACTGTGTGATGTTTGTAATTTGTTACTGACCTTTGAGAAAGCTATGATATTGAGATAGGTTGGAGAGTGATTCCTGGAGACAACACTCAGATGCCGGTGTTGACTGTTCCTGATCTGGAGGAAGATGGATGGACTACTGATGGATAAATATCATTTTTTATGAGTTGATTATTTTTCAAAAAAAAAATTCAATATTGGGGTGATGTTGGTATGATTTATGAATCAAAGGGGGGAATAGGTTTATGTGATTCATGCATCATTTATATATCAGTTTATATTCTTAGTGGATATTGATGTTTAATTTGAAAGGGTTGTTTTGCAAAAGATACTGTTTGGTCGTTTCTTTTCTTTTCATTCCAGAAGCATTTGGGAGAACATGTGGAGATTGAAATACTCAAACAAAGACAATATGAAGGGACAATATGACTGGAGGAGATGAAACAAGGAGGGTGTGGCTGATTTCATCATCAACAATCCATTCATCCAAGTCAAGACTACAGGGAGATGAAGTGTAGTGGACTACATTCCAGTGTCTGCAATGAAATATAGACATGTGTAATACATAATTGTGTAATAGTCTCAGGTATTAATTTTTGTAGAATGATGTTTGATGTTATTGAATACATGTGAGGATCTTAGATGTTTGTGTTTATTTCGTGAATGTTTAGGGACAGAGAGGCTAGGAAGGGAGAGATTCATTGTACGATCCGATGGGTTGACCAGCCGTACAGTGGATGTTTTTGGATAGGATTTTGTTTGCAGGGGCTTACATGTGTATTTAATTGCATCATAGTTTCAAAATGCATTTACATGGTTTATGAGGTTATCTGGAGTACCGACGGTGGTTGCCTGGGGCAGAGGGACCGTGAGAGAATTTTACTGTCTTGATTGATGGATGGATATCTGAAAAGATGGCTGCCGGACAGTTTTTCGCTCTTACACTCCATAGAGATTTCTTCATATTTCATAGTAATGTATTCACACTTCATAAACGGTTATTGCATAGAAAGGTATTTACACTCTAGAGGAGAATGTTTTTGGTTTAATGTTAAAGATACTCAATAAGCTAAATTGTTTCTAGTCATAATCCTATTCTGTTTGTTTTCGAGACGTTTAGTTCGTCTCGAAGGGGGGAATATAGTATCTGAAGATTATGCCTTTGTTAAATGTTTTTCATGAAGAAATGGAATGGTGTTTGTGTTGGTATCAAGAGGGAATGTTTTGGGTGTGTAGACAGGGGAGACTGGTGATTGGCCAGAGGAGGGAGTTTCATTGTTTATAAATAGGGGGGTTAGGCGAGGAAGACGTCAGAACGGCCATGGCAATCGGGGGAGCCGTTCTCCGGGTGTCATGTCACCTGTCATTTGTGCTGTAACCTCGTGATTTTATTAAAAGCCTCTAACACGATGCAGCATAAAACGGACTCTTTGTTGACAGCAATAATGACCACCATTCATCAGATACGACAATACACAACAGTGTAACGAGAGAGTGGCTGAAGAACATGCACTGAGAACACAATGTCTAAACACTCTCACATACAACACACACACACTCGGCAGTACAGTGTCAGTGTATGTCTGATAGCTACTATAATCTGTGTCTTGGTGGTGTGATGTGTAATACTATTGCTGTGTAAGGATGCAAGCTAGACCACCATGTGATCACTGCCCTATTATTATCAGATGAATTACATTCATATCATTTAATTTCCTGATAAGTGCTGCTGTCGTAGTTAAGTACAGAGAGAGAGAGCCGAGGCATGGAGGGAACCACCCCTGCTCAGTAAAGCGTGGCATGGCTGTGTGTTTGTGTGTGTTTGTGTGTGTGTGTGTCTGCTTGCGTGTGTGCGTCAGAGCCATTACGTCGTGTGTGTACATGTCTCACACACACTCCGACCAGGTGTTACATACACAGCCGTGCTACAGATGAAGTAATATCTTGAGGCTACTGTGTAATTAGAGAAAATTCAATTGGCCTCTGCTTCTATGTCTGCGTCCCAAATGACACCCTATTCATTAGTGTTTATGATAACATTAGTGCAGAGGATAACATTAGTGTTGAGGATAACATTAGTGCAGAGGATAACATTAGTGCAGAGGATAACATTAGTGCAGAGGATAACATTAGTGTTGAGGATAACATTAGTGTTGAGGATAACATTAGTGTTGGAGGATAACATTAGTGCAGAGGATAACATTAGTGTTGAGGATAACATTAGTGTTGAGGATAACATTAGTGTTGGAGGATAACATTAGTGCAGAGGATAACATTAGTGCAGAGGATAACATTAGTGTTGAGGATAACATTAGTGTTGAGGATAACATTAGCGCAGAGGATAACATTAGTGCAGAGGATAACATTAGTGCAGAGGATAACATTCGTGTTGAGGATAACATTAGTGTTGAGGATAACATTAGTGTTGGAGGATAACATTAGTGCAGAGGATAACATTAGTGTTGAGGATAACATTAGTGTTGAGGATAACATTAGTGTTGGAGGATAACATAAGTGTTGGAGGATAACATTAGTGTTGAGGATAACATTAGTGCAGAGGATAACATTAGTGTTGAGAATAACATTAGTGTTGGAGGATAACATTAGTGTTGAGGATAACATTAGTGCAGATGATAACATTAGTGTTGAGGATAACATTAGTGCAGAGGATAACATTAGTGTAGAGGATAACATTAGTGTTGAGGATAACATTAGTGTTGGAGGATAACATTAGTGTTGGAGGATAACATTAGTGTTGAGGATAACATTAGCGCAGAGGATAAAATTAGTGTTGAGGATAACATTAGTGCAGAGGATAACATTAGTGTAGAGGATAACATTCGTTTTGGAGGATAACATTAGTGTTGAGGATAACATTAGTGCAGAGGATAACATTAGTGTTGGAGGATAACATTAGTGTAGAGGATACCATTAGTGTTGAGGATAACATTAGTGTCGAGGATATTATTAGTCTTGAGGATAACATTAGTGTTGAGGATAACATTAGTGCAGAGGATAACATTAGTGCTGAGGATAACATTAGTGTTGAAGGATAACATTAGTGTTTAGGATAACATTAGTGCAGAGGATAACATTAGTGTTGAGGATAACATTAGTGCAGAGGATAACATTAGTGTTGAGGATAGCATTAGTGTTGAGGATAACATTAGTGTTGAGGATAACATTAGTGTTGGAGGATAACATTAGTGTAGAGGATAACATTAGTGTTGAGGATAACATTAGTTTTGAGGTTAACATTAGTCTTGAGGATAACATTAGTGTTGAGGATAACATTAGTGCAGAGGATAATATTAGTGTTGAGAATTACATTAGTGCTGGAGGATAACATTAGTGTTGAGGACACATTAGTGTTGAAGATAACATTAGTGCAGAGGATACCATTAGTGTTGAGGATAACATTAGTATTGGAGGATAACATTAGTATTGGAGGATAACATTAGTGTAGAGGATAACATTAGTGTAGAGGATAACATTAGTGTAGAGGATAACATTACTGTTGAGGATAACATTAGTCTTGAGGATAAAATTAGTGTTGAGGATAAAAAATTGTGTTGAGGATAACATTAGTGGTGGAGGTTTAACATTAGTGTTGAGGATAACATTAGTGTTGAGGATAGCATTAGTGTTGAGGATTGCATTAGTGTTGAGGATACCATTAGTGTTGAGGATAACATTAGTGTTGGAGGATAATATAAATGTTGAGGATAACATTAGTGTTGAGGATAATATTAGTGTTGGAGGATAACATTAGCGTTGGAGGATAACATTAGTGTTGAAGGATAACAATAGTGTTGAGGATAACATTAGTGTTGAGGAAAACATTAGTGTTGGAGGATAACATTAGCGTTGAGGTTAACATTAGTGTTGAGGATAGCATTAGTGTTGAGGATAACATTAGTGTTGGAAGATAACATTACTGTTGAGGATAGCATTAGTGTTGAAGATAGCATTAGTGTTGGAGGATAACATTAGTGTTGATGATATCATTAGTGTTAGAGGATAACATTAGTGTTTGAGGATAACATTAGTGTTGGAGGATAACATTTGTGTTGGAGGATAACAATAGTGTTGAGGATAACATTAGTGTTGAGGATAACATTAGTGTTGAGGAAAACATTAGTGTTGGAGGATAACATTAGCGTTGAGGTTAACATTAGTGTTGAGGATAACATTCACGTTGGAGGATAACATTAGCGTTGAGGATAACATAAGTGTTGAAGATAACATCCATGTTGGAGGATAACATTACTGTTGAGGATATAATTAGTGTTGAGGATTGCATTAGTGTTGAGGCTAACATTACTGTTGAGGATATAATTAGTGTTGAGGATAACATTACTGTTGAGGATATAATTATTGTTGAGGATAGCATTAGTGTTGAGGATAACATTAGTGTTGAAGGATAACATTACTGTTGAGGATAGCATTAGTGTTGAGGATTACATTATTGTTGAGGATATAATTAGTGTTGGAGGATAACATTACTGTTGAGGATAGAATTAGTGTTGAGGATAACATTAGTGTTGAGGATAACATTACTGTTGAGGATATAATTAGTGTTGAGGATAACATTAGTGTTGAGGATAACATTACTGTTGAGGATAAAATTAGTGTTGAGGATAACATTAGTGTTGAGGATAACATTAGTGTTGAAGGATAACATTACTGTTGAGGATAGCATTAGTGTTAAGGATAACATTAGTGTTGATGATAACATTAGTGTTGAAGGATAACATTACTGTTGAGGATAGCATTAGTGTTGAAGGATAACATTACTGTTGAGGATAGAATTAGTGTTGAAGGATAACATTACTGTTGAGGATAACATTAGTGTTAGAGGATAACATTAGTGTTGGAGGATAACATTACTGTTAGAGGATAACTTTAGTGTTGGAGGATAACATTAGTGTTGTATGATAACAATAGTGTTAAGGATAACATTAGTGTTGAGGATAACATTAGTGATGAGGATCACATTAGTGTTGGAGGATAACATTAGCGTTGAGGTTAACATTAGTGTTGAGGATAACGTTCACATTGGAGGATAACATTAGTGTTGAGGATAGCATTAGTGTTGAAGGATAACATTACTGTTGAGGATAACATTAGTGTTAGAGGATAACATTAGTGTTGGAGGATAACATTACTGTTAGAGGATAACTTTAGTGTTGTATGATAACAATAGTGTTAAGGATAACATTAGTGTTGAGGATAACATTAGTGATGAGGATCACATTAGTGTTGGAGGATAACATTAGCGTTGAGGTTAACATTAGTGTTGAGGATAACGTTCACATTGGAGGATAACATTAGTGTTGAGGATAGCATTAGTGTTGAGGATAGCATTAGTGTTGGAAGATAACATTAGTGTTAGAGGATAACATTAGTGTTTGAGGACAACATTGGTGTTGGATGATAACATGAGTGTTGGAGGATAACATTAGTGTTGGAGGATAACATTAGTGTTGAGGATAACATTAGTGATGATGATAACATTAGTGTTGGAGGATAACATTAGCGTTGAGGTTAACATTAGTGTTGAGGATAATGTTCACATTGGAGGATAACATTAGTGTTGAAAATAACATAAGTGTTGAAGATAACATTCGTGTTGAGAATAACATTAGTGTTGAGGATAACATTAGTATTGAGAATAACATTAGTGTTAGAGGATAACATTAGTGTTGGATGATAACATTGGTGTTGGATGATAACATTGGTGTTGGATGATAACATTAGTGTTGGAGGATAACATTAGTGTTGGAGGATAACATTAGTGTTGGAGGATAACATTACTGTTAGAGGATAACTTTAGTGTTGGAGGATAACATTAGTGTTGATGATAACATTAGTTTTGAAGGATAACATTACTGTTGAGGATAGCATTAGTGTTGAAGGATAACATTACTGTTGAGGATATAATTAGTGTTGAAGGATAACATTACTGTTGAGGATAACATTAGTGTTAGAGGATAACATTAGTGTTGGAGGATAACATTACTGTTAGAGGATAACTTTAGTGTTGGAGGATAACATTAGTGTTGTACGATAACAATAGTGTTAAGGATAACATTAGTGTTGAGGATAACATTAGTGATGAGGATCACATTAGTGTTGGAGGATAAAATTAGTGTTGGAGGATAACATTAGTGTTGGATGATAACATTATTGTTGGATGATAACAATAGCGTTGAGGATAACATTAGTGTTGATGATAACATTAGCGTTGAGGTTAACATTAGTGTTTAGGATAACGTTCACATTGGAGGATAACATTAGTGTTGAGGATAACATAAGTGTTGAAAATAACATTCATGTTGAGGATAACATTAGTGTTGAGGATAACATTTGTGTTGAGGATAACAGTGTTGGAGGATAATATTAGTGCTGGATGATAACAATAGTGTTAAGGATAACATTAGTATTGAGGATAACATTAGTATTTAGGATAACAGTAGCGTTATAGGATAACACTAGTGTTGAGGATAACATTAGTGTTGAGATAACATTAGTGTTGGAGGATAACACTAGTTTTGAGGATAACATTAGTGTTGAGATAACATTAGTGTTGATGATAACATTAGTGTTGATGATAACATTAGTGTTGAGGAAAAAATTAGTGGTGAGGATAAAATTAGTGTTGAGGATAACAGTGTTGGATGATAACATTAGTGCTGGATGATAACATTAGTGTCCTCTGTAGCTCAGCTGGTAGAGCACAGCGTTTGTAACACCAAGGTAGTGGGTTCGATCCCCGGGACCACCCATTCACAAAAATGTATGCACGCATGACTGTAAGTCGCTTTGGATAAAAGCGTCTGCTAAATGGCATATTATTATTATATTATTATAACATTGGTGTTGGAGGATAACATTAGTGTTGGAGGATAACATTAGTGTTGAGGATAACATTAGTGTTGGATGATAACATGAATGTTCAAGGATAACATTATTGTTGAGGATAACATTATTGCTGGACGATAACATTAGTGTTGGATGATAACATTAGTGCTGGATGATAACATTAGTGTTGCGGATAACATTAGTGTTGGAGGATAACATTGGTGTTGGAGGATAACATTAGTGTTAGCAGATAACATTAGTGTTGAGGATAACATTAATGTTGGAGGATAACATTAGTGTTGAGGATAACATTAGTGTTGGATGATAACATTAGTGTTGAGGATAACATTGGTGTTGGAGAATAACATTAGTGTTGAGGATAACATTAGTGTTGAGGATAACATTAGTGCTGCATGGCCTGGGTTACAGCACCCCACTCCCCAAACACACACACACACATCTCCCTGGTTGAGATGTACTTTTTCCCTCTCTGTGGTTACCATGATAATTGACAAACTATTTGGAGAAATGGAAAAGGAAATGAGGGTGACATGGAACCGGAGGGTTGCTGGTGTCACATCCTAGATGCCATCGCCTGCCGTTGTGCCCTTGAGCAAGGCACTTAACCCCCCACGACAACAGCTCTCCAGTCGCCCAGAGTGGCAGCAGCCCGCACCTCTCCAAAACCTGGATATGTATGTATGTGTGTGTGTGTGTGTGTGTCTTTCGGAGGGGTTGGGTTAAAAGCGGAAGTCAAATTTCAGTTGGTCCTTGTATGCAATTGACCAATGAAGAGAGAGAGAAAGAGGAACACATCTCCTCGGGGATACATACAGTGAGGGAAAAAAGTACTTGATCCCCTGCTTATTTTGTACGTTTTCCCACTGACAAAGAAATGATCAGTCTATAATTTTAATGGTAGGTTTATTTGAACAGTGAGAGACAGAATAACAACAAAAAAATCCAGAAGAACGCATGTCAAAAATGTTATAAATTGATTTGCATTTTAATGAGGGAAATAAGTATTTGACCCCCTCTCAATCAGAAAGATTTCTGGCTCCCAGGTGTCTTTTATACAGGTAACGAGCTGAGATTAGGAGCACACTCTTAAAGGGAGTGCTCCTAATCTCAGTTTGTTACCTGTATAAAATACACCTGTCCACAGAAGCAATCAATCAATCAGATTCCAAACTCTCCACCATGGCCAAGACCAAAGGTCTCTCCACGGATGTCAGGGACAAGATTGTAGACCTACACAAGGCTGGAATGGGCTACAAGACCATCGCCAAGCAGCTTGGTGAGAAGGTGACAACAGTTGGTGCGATTATTCACAAATGGAAGAAACACAAAAGAACTGTCAATCTCCCTCGGCCTGGGGCTCCATGCAAGATCTCACCTTGTGGAGTTGCAATGATCATGAGAACGGTGAGGAATCAGCCCAGAACTACACGGGAGGATCTTGTCAATGATCTCATGGCAGCTGGGACCATAGTCACCAAGAAAACAATTGGTAACACACTACGCCGTGAAGGACTGAAATCCTGCAGAGCCCGCAAGGTCCCCCTGCTCAAGAAAGCACATATACAGGGCCGTCTGAAGTTTGCCAATGAACATCTGAATGATTCAGAGGAGAACTGGGTGAAAGTGTTGAGGTCAGATGAGACCAGAATCGAGCTCTTTGGCATCAACTCAACTCGCCGGGTTTGGAGGAGGAGGAATGCTGCCTATGACCCTAAGAACACCATCCCCACCGTCAAACATGGAGGTGGAAACATTATGCTTTGGGGGTGTTTTTCTGCTAAGGGGACAGGACAACTTCACCGCATCAAAGGGACATTGGACGGGGCCATGTACCATCAAATCTTGGGTGAGAACCTCCTTCCCTCAGCC
>NW_028157995.1:7500-12500 GCF_964263955.1 Coregonus lavaretus | reverse complement strand
AGACACAGAGGAAGAGAGAGACAGAGAGACACAGAGGGAGAGAGAGACAGAGAGACACAGAGGGAGAGAGAGACAGAGAGACGCAGAGGGAGAGAGAGACAGAGAGACACAGAGGGAGAGAGAGACAGGGAGACACAGAGGGAGAGAGAGACAGAGAGACACAGAGGGAGAGAGAGACAGAGAGACAAAGAGAGGAAGACATAGAAAAAGAGAGGGAAGAGAGAGAGAAAGAGTGTGGAGACACGATGAGAGAGGGAGGGAGAAGAGAGAAAGCAAGTGAAGAGTGAGAAAAACAGATGTGACAGTGCTAGGTTGCACTATACTGGTACGCAATCTACTCCTCTAACTGTTAACGTATTAGAATTCATCCCGCATCACAGAGGGCTATAATCCTAAACTTCCATATCATTAGTTCTCTCTCTTTTATGACCAAGCCATATCAAGGTCAAATGTATATTTTCCTAGCTGACAGTGGAAATAAAGATCAAAAAGTGAGGGAGAGGAAGGAACGAAGGAAGGAAGGGATGGAGGGAGGGAGAGAAGGAAAAGGGAGAAGAGGAGGAAACGGTTCTGGATCTTTCAATTAAGGACAGTCTTGTTGGACAAATTGGGCACAGGTGAGGAGAGAGAGTAATGAGGAGAGACAGAGAGAGAGAGAGAGAGAGAGAGAGAGAGAGAGAGAGAGAGAGAGAGAGAGAGAGAGAGAGAGAGAGAGAGAGAGAGAGAGAGAGAGAGAGAGAGAGAGAGAGAGAGAGGGGGAAGAGAGAGAAAGAGTGTGTGTGTGTGTGTGTGTGTGTGGTGTGTGTGTGTGTGTGTGTGTGTGTGTGGGGTGTGTGTGTGTGTGGGTGTATGTCTGAGGAGTTGTAGGAATTACATTACCAATTCATACTTAACTTTGAGAAGTGTGAAATACGTTGTGTGTGAACTTGGCCTTGGAGTTACAGGGCTTATGACAGCTTAGAGAAGCTTCTAAAGAAGCAGGTGAGAGGAGAGAGTGAAGAGGAGGAGGAGAGGAGGATTGGGCCCTTCTCTCACTCTGTAAGACCTTTGATTGTCTGTGAAATTGAAACAACTATGCTCTCAACTTGCTTCAGCGCTTCTCTCACTCTTTTGATGGAACCATGACCAAAAGGGCAAAACCTGGTCAAAGAATACAATACTGTAAAAAACACAGAATCATCTCAGAAATGGATCAACAACAGTAGAAAGAGACTGTGTGGCTTGTGAAAAAGAAGTGATGAAACTCTGCCCTTATTAAATATTATAAGGGCAAATGCAAATGAACATCAACCCTTGGCTCAGGGCGCTGCCGGAAGTTTATTCATTATTTCGATTTATTGGCCGTTGGACGGAGTGAGCAGGAAAACGTGCAATGGTAACGACTCTGACTAAATACTAACCCTCACATCTGGTTGGATAGAGAAAGAGAGAGAAGTAGAGAGAGAGAGTGGGAGAGAGATTGTGAGAAAGAGAGAGAGAGAGAGAGAGAGAGAGAGAGAGAGAGAGAGAGAGAGAGAGAGAGAGAGAGAGAGAGAGAGAGAGAGAGAGAGAGAGAGAGATAGGTGGGGAAAGAGAGCAGGAGTAGATAATGAGAGAGGGAGAAAGAGAGTTTAGAGGTGAAGACATAAATGATGTGATAGTAAACTAATAAATAACAATGTAATGTTGTCAGATCCTCCAGAACAATACATCCTGAACAGCAGGCCGTAATGGAGCCCAAGCACCCACTAAGTGACTTTATTAATGTACACACACACACACACACATACACACACCCAGTCAACAGTCTCAGTCTGCCTTCGAAACAAAACATCTGCTTTGAAAGTTAGTGGAACTTCAAAATGTAGTTATTATTGAATGAGTTTTTGTATCGAAATGAAGCAGAGGAAATTATATTATATTTTAATTTATATATTATTATATTATTACGTAAAAAAAAAAATCCGGAAAGTCTCATATGAAGCTACACAGTAAGAGACGAACATCAGTTTTATCCGCTGAGAGAAAATAATATTCTCTTCCGCTAATACTCCGTAGAAAGCCATGCTAAAAGACATTAATGAAAGTAAATAATCTTTTGAACTCCTAGTGATTTCTGGGAGAAACATTTCCTGAGTATTTCCTATAACTTCTACATTTACATTTTACAGACACTCTTATCCAGAACGACTTACAGTTAGTGAATGCATACATGTTTATTTTTTTTCATACTGGCCCCCCATGGGAAACGAACCCACATCCCTGCCGGCCAAACCCTCCCCTACCTTGGCCGACGCTGGACCAATTGTGTGCCGCCCATGGGTCTCCCGGTCGCGGCCGGCTGTGACAGAGCCTGGATCTCTAGTGGCACAGCTAGTACTGCGATGCAGTGCCTTAGACCACCGCGCCACTCGGGAGTCTCAGAAACAGTATTACAACAAGCTGCAGTTGGTAATATCCTATTATATTCTATTAAATTGTATTCTATTCTAATCTATTCAATTCATTTAAATTCTGTGCTGAACAAAAATATAAACTCAACATGTAATGTGTTGGTCTCATGTTTCATGAGCTGAAATAAAAAATCCCAGAAATGTTCTTTATGCACAAAAAGCTTATTTCTCTCAAATAGTGTGCACAAATTTGTTTACATCACTGTTAGTGAGAGTTCTCCTTTGCCAATATAATCCATCCACCTGACAGGGGTGGCAAATCAAGAAGCTGATTAAACAGCATGATCATTACAAATGTGCACCTTGTGCTGGGGACAATAAATGGTCACTCTAAAATGTGCCGTTTTGTCACGCAACACAATGCCACAGATATCTCAAGTGTAGAGGGAGCGTGCAATTGGCATGCTAACTGCAGAAGTGTCCACCAGAGCTGCTGCCAGATAATGTAATGTTAATTTCTCTATCAATGTTGTTTTAGAGAATTTGGCAGTACGTCCAACCAGCCTCACAAACGCAGACCAAGTGTAACCACACCAACTCGGCACCTCCACATCCGGCTTCTTCACCTGCGAGATTGTCTGAGACCAGTTACCCGGACAGCTGATGAAACTGTGGGTTTGTACAACCGAATAATTGCTATACAAACTGTCAGAAACCGTCTCAGGGAAGCTCATCTGCATGCTCGTCGTCCTCACCAGGGTCTTGACCTGAGTGCAGTTTGGTGTGGTAACCGACTTCAGTGGGCAAATGCTCACCTTCGATGGCCACTGGCACGCTGGAGAAGTGTGCTCTTCACGGATGAATCCCGTTTTCAACTGTACCGGGCAGATGTCATTTGGGCAAGCGGTTGCTGATGCCAACATTGTGAACAGAGTGCCCCATGGTGGCGGTGGGGTTATGGCATAAGATACTGACAACCAACGCAATTGCATTTAATTGATGGACATTTGAATACACACAAATACCGTGACAATATCCTGAGGCCCATTGTGGTGCCATTCATTCACCGCCATCACCTCATGGTTTCAGCATGATAATGCACAGCCCCATGTCGCAAGGATCTGCACACAATTCCTGGAAGCTGAAAATGTCCCAGTTCTTCCATGGCCTGCATAGTCACCAGACATGTCACCCATTGAGCATGTTTGGGATGCTCTGGATCGACTTGTACGACAGCGTGTTCCAGTTCCCGCCAATATCCAGCAACTTCGCACAGCCACTGAAGAGGAGTGGGACAACATTACACCAGGCCACAATAAACAGCCTGATGTACTCTATGCGAAGAAGCTGCATGATGCAACTGGTGGTCACACCAGATACTGACTGGTTATTAGATCCACGCCCTGCATTTTTTTTAAAGGTATCTGTGACCAACAGATACATATCTGTATTCCCAGTCATGTGAAATCCATAGATTAGGGCCTAATAAATGTATTTCAATTGACTGATTTCCTTATATGAACTGTAAAAATCTTTGAAATTGTTCCATATTGCGTTTATATTTTTGTTCAGTGTATTTTATTCTGGTCCCAGTAAAGATGGGGAGAAACATACAGCCAAGGAGCATGCTGCTGTGTTCTGGAGCTGTCCCTGCTGATCCCTGCTGATCCCTGCTGATCACAGCTGATCACTGCTGATCCCTGCAGATCCCTGATGAGTACTGGTGATCCCTACTGATCCCTACTGATCACTGCTGATCCCCGCTGATCACTGCTGATCCCTGCTGATCACTGCTGATCCCTGCTGATCACAGCTGATCCCTGCTGATCCCTGCAGATCCCTGATGAGTACTGGTGATCCCTACTGATCCCTGCTGATCACTGCTGATCCCTGCTGATCCCTGCTGATCCCTGCTGAGTACTGCTGATCACGCCTGATCACTGCTGAGTACTGCTAATCATAGCTGATCACTGCTGATCCCTGCTGATCACTGCTGATCACTGCTGATCCCTGCTGATCACTGCTGATCCCTGCTGATCCCTGCTGATCCCTGCAGATCACTGCTGATCCCTGCTGATCCCTGCTGATCCCTGCTGATCACTGCTGATCACTGCTGATTTCCAATGACCAAGCAGGTACAATTCAATCAGTAATATTAAAGGAAGATATGAATATTCAACAGAACATGCTGCTATCTCTGGTTTGGATTTTGAAGCACTTCAATGTATCAGATTGAACTATGAATACACTCAAAACTACCTTTCAAATATTCTGGTAACCTTAACTGATGAATAAAATCAATTGCAGACAGTGCTCCCTTCTGCACACGTAATGCAATAAAACTGCAATAAGATAGACAATCTAAGAAGTCAGCATATCACTATGCATTCACTGCAGTGTTACATCTAACAAAGACTCACATGAGAAGGAAGAGAAATTATTGATTTCTTGAAAGAGAAAAATGGCTTTCGATAGATTTATAGTTTCACTTCTTAGTTATCTTTGTTCAATTACACCCCACAGAAACAAAGAGAGACAGCATCAAAAACGCTATTTCGTTATCAAAAACATTACACGCTAGACACCTACTCTGAGAAAAAACAAATCTGGTTCAAAGAGAGCCAGTAT
>NW_028157995.1:0-2500 GCF_964263955.1 Coregonus lavaretus | reverse complement strand
ATTATTCATATTTCAAATCAATTTAGTTGTTTACACATGAGGAATTAAGTGATATTTTTATTTCCCAAATATTAAAAGCAGCAGTTCATAAAACATTACCTATTTATGCTTTGAGAATTAATCTTATTCTCTTATGAGTAAACAAACATTTATAGTAATTGCAATGTGGAATATTATGTTTTAGAAAATCGAAAAGTGGCGCAGTGGCTTAGTTCAATTTACAGTCAAGCTGTTCTGAAGCTGCATTATAAAGCGTATCATTTCCCTAGAAAGAACACCTGCTAAAAACAGAATACTAATGTAATAAACCTCATACACCGCTTCACTCTCTGGGGTTTACAGATTTACAAGGAAACACACAGCACTATTTTCATCATGTTTCAGTATGTGTGTTACAACACTGTCTAAATGTTTCAGTTCAATAAGGAATGCTGGGGGCTGGCTGGTGTGTTGAAGCACAGGAGCTCCTCAGAGAGAACGCAGAACTCACTAGCTCTGGAGGGGAGGGGGAAGAGATGGGGGAGGAGAGTGGAGGGGAAGATGGGGAGGAGAGTGGAGGGGAAGATAGGGAGGAGAGTGGAGGGGGAAGATAGGGGAGGAGAGGGGAGGGGGGAAGATAGGGGAGGAGAGGGGAGGGGGGAAGATAGGGGGGGGGAGAGTGGAGGGGGAAGATAGGGGAGGAGAGTGGAGGGGGAAAATAGGGGAGGAGAGTGGAGGGGGAAGATAGGGGCGGAAGAGGAGTGAGAAAAAGACGAGGAGGAGGAGGCAATGAAAGGGGGACGATGGGGTGGAAGAGGAGTGGAGGGGAAAGACGAGGAGGAGGAGGAGGATGGAGGAGGAGGAGGAGGGAGAGAAGGGGGAAGATGGGCGGAAGAGGAGTGGAGGGGAAGACGAGGAGGAGGAGAGGAGGAGGAGGTAGAGAAAGGGGGAAGATTGGGCGGAAGAGGAGTGGAGGGGAAGACGAGGAGGAGGAGGAGGAGGAGGAGGGAGAGAAAGGGGGAAGATGGGGCGGAAGAGGAGTGGAGGGGAAGACGAGGAGGAGGAGAGGAGGAGGAGGAGGAGGAGGAGGAGGAGGAGGAGGAGGAGGAGGAGGAGGAGGAGGGAGAGAAAGGGGGAAGATGGGGCGGAAGAGGAGTGGAGGGGAAGACGAGGAGGAGGAGGGAGAGAAAGGGGGAAGATGGGGTGGAAGAGGAGTGGAGGGGAAGACGAGGAGGAGGAGGGAGAGAAAGGGGGAAGATGGGGTGGAAGAGGAGTGGAGGGGGAAAGACGAGGACGAGGAGGAGGAGGAGGAGGAGGAGGAGGAGGAGGAGGAGGAGGAGGAGGGAGAGAAAGGGGGAAGATGGGGCGGAAGAGGAGTGGAGGGGAAGACGAGGAGGAGGAGGAGGAGGAGGAGGAGGAGGGAGAGAAAGGGGGAAGATGGGGCGGAAGAGGAGTGGAGGGGAAGACGAGAGGAGGAGGGAGAGAAAGGGGAAGATGGGGTGGAAGAGGAGTGGAGGGGAAGACGAGGAGGAGGAGGGAGAGAAAGGGGGAAGATGAGGGAGGTATATTGTCCAATATAATGATCTGTACTCTTAATTTTTATAATATAGGGGTCGCGACCCCGACCATTGAACACCACTGTGATAGAGGAAGAACAGACTGATAGTCCAGACCCAGTCACCTAGTACAGTATAGAACAGACTGATAGTCCAGACCCAGTCACCTAGTACAGTATAGAACAGACTGATAGTCCAGACCCAGTCACCTAGTACAGTATAGAACAGATTGATAGTCCAGACCCAGTCACCTAGTACAGTATAGAACAGACTGATAGTCCAGACCCAGTCACCTAGTACAGTATAGAACAGATTGATAGTCCAGACCCAGTCACCTAGTACAGTATAGAACAGACTGATAGTCCAGACCCAGTCACCTAGTACAGTATAGAACAGACTGATAGTCCAGACCCAGTCACCTAGTACAGTATAGAACAGACTGATAGTCCAGACCCAGTCACCTAGTACAGTATAGAACAGACTGATAGTCCAGACCCAGTTACCTAGTACAGTATAGACAGACTGATAGTCCAGACCCAGTCACCTAGTACAGTATAGAACAGACTGATAGTCCAGACCCAGTCACCTAGTACAGTATAGAACAGATTGATAGTCCAGACCCAGTCACCTAGTACAGTATAGAACAGATTGATAGTCCAGACCAGTCACCTAGTACAGTAATAGAACAGATTGATAGTCCAGACCCAGTCACCTACTATACTGTGAAAGCATATACATGCAGTTTTATCTCTCTTCATGTTGTACATTACAATGATGGTGCAGTCCAAGGGCGGACACAGACAGACATGGGTGATTGAATGGCACTGTAATATCCAATCTAGCGTATACGTTTCATTATTTACCAATATTACTCTTGGTTATCCCTCCGCTTTTCAAACACCCCAGGGGTAGTGAACGTGTGTGTGTGTGCATGTGTGTGTGTGTGTGTGTGTGTGTGTGTTAGT
>NW_028157996.1:0-24504 GCF_964263955.1 Coregonus lavaretus | reverse complement strand
GCCCTTATTTGAAGTGACAGACAGTCCCTGTAATCACATCTAAATGGCCTTCAAGTGCCACTTCTTTTATATTATTTTTGAACATATTCTACACCTTATGAACAATAGTTGCAATAGATGTAAAAAATTATAATAAACATGATCAAAGCAAATAATAGTTCTACCTCAATCAGCTATTTTGTTTAAATAGAAGCAGCTATTGCATAGAATTGTATCAAGTCACCTTAATCTTAAATGTAAAAATATGCATGGGAGGTAGGTTAGATTTAAATGTCTTCTCTCTACACTTCACTCATTTATAATTTCACGAGGGTGCTGTTGTCATATTTGTGAGCACTAAAATTAAACTGAGATGATTGCAGAATACATATTCTGTTGGAATTTAACATAAAAGTGGGGCGGCAGGTAGTCTAGCAGTTAAGAGTGTTGGGCCAGTAACTGAAAGGTCGCTGGTTAGAATCCCAAAGTGGAAAAATCTGCTGTTTTGCCCTTGAGCAAGGCAGTTAACCCCCAACAACAACAGCTGCCCGGGTGCCAATGACGTCGATTAAGGCAGCCCCCCGCACCTCTCTGAATCAGAGGGGTTGAGTTAAATGCGGAAGATACATTTCGGTTGAATGCATTCAGTTGTGCAACTGACTAGGTTTCCCATTCCCAGTGAAAACATAGCTTTAAAATAAATATATTTAACTTTTAATATAACCAAAATAACAGATCAGATTTCATCTAAGGAAAACACACCAACTTTTATTGTTTAGCAGAACTTTATTGTTGCCTGTGGGGGTTGTTGGTGTCCTCCAGGTGTGGATGGACCCTTTGGCTTCACCAAGGATGCCTCATGAGCCCCAGCTTCACAAACAAAACCATGGCAAGGATCATGGAGGATAACTGCAAAGAGAAGAGAGGATAGGAAAACAATGACTTGAAGCCAAGCAACATTATCTGTTCAGCAACCAATTGCTATAGAATAGATAGTAAGCAAACTAAGAATACTTGTCAAAGAATGTCTCTTTAGGTCCTAATGGTGAGCTACTGTAGAAAAAGTATTACTATGCTTTAACAAGTACAGTTGTTTCCATCAATAGTCCTTAGGTCTGAGAGAGGTTAAAGTTATCCAGAAGACCTTGAGGGAGCAGTGTAACTCATAGGGAGATTCTCAATTGGGCAAAAGTCCTCTCCTCGACTCCTCCGTCCTCCTCTCCTCCATGACCCGGAAACCGATGTGGTCAAGTGGTCGAGGACAGTTGAAAATCGTTAGTAGGCGAACAGAGGAGTTTGCTCCCCTCCTCGATTACTTTGTTCGGCAAAGGATACTGAAGTGCATCCTCCGCAAAGAGTTTTGAAATCTGCCACACACCCTTTGAATCAGCTGTTTACTCGGAGGAGAAAAGCGTGCACAGATTTAAAAATGATACTTTACTAATTCTTTTATCTACATTTCTTTTTACCACTTTACACATGTATTTTGCGATTCCTCCTCTGTAAACGTCATCTGCTTGATGACGAGTTAGTGGAGAAAGAGTCATTTCATACAAGCACTTTTTTTTTTTTACACGTTTCTTATCCTCGACTCCTATCCTTGATTACCTTTTTCAAAAAGAGGCGAGGAGAAGACGGAGGAGAGGACGCAAGGAGTCAAGCAAAACCAATTGAGATTCTCCCATAGCATACCTCCATCATACATATGCAGCCAGCTGCTGATCCCAGGATGACACTCTGCTCTCTGATCACTGTGATGACCTTACCAAAGCAGCTCTTGGGGAAACACACAGGGGGCATTTGGCTTAAGGCTTTACAGCATTAGAGCACAGACTGATACAACATAGTGCAGTGAGGCACTGGGTTTGGTTACCTGTGGTTGGATCATACTTGGAGTGATGGTGATACCGTCACAGTCTGCAAGGGTCTTGTTCACGCAGCATGTCTTAGGGTAGTTCAAACCCGTGGTTGTACTGAACACAGAGCCCTTGAAATCAACTGTTGTGTTCTCAAAGCCACAGCATTTGAACTAAGAGATGAAAAACCAATAAAGAAATGAGAGACATTAGCTGTAATAACTACTGTCTGGGATGCTCTGGTGGTCGAAGGAACCAAATAGTAAAGCCAAGCCTATTTGGACCTTTCCCCATTAGAGCATCTCACCTTGATCATGACTGTGTTCCATGCTGTTGAGATGGGGTCTGTTGCCGCTGGGCCCATATAGGCAGTCATCAGGGAATTCTTGCTTGCGTCACGTACCATTAAGCTAACCTGTCACATATAGACATCACAGTTTATTGAAAGGCATAGCCTGGCTAGGCTATTTCATACAAATAATTCAATAATTTACAGGGCTCTACATTATGATATAGGTTCACCTACTTGATAATACAGATGCCAGCAGTGTTCAATTATTCTTACCAGATTCCGGTACGTCAAGACAAAAATAGTCCCAATGATTTCAGCAACAAACAGCATTGTCACGATGAAGAAAAACTGTTCAGGGTACAAAAAAAACAGGGATAGTGAAAATGTTGCCTCTTATTGAAGCTTGCAGGGGGAAAAGAGTGGGACATTTACAACTCTGCAGTAGTATAACACAGTAAGACAATTATTGTCAGGTGCCTTGAAAATGACTGCACAACTGTTGTCTCTCACCAGCATGATGAAGAAGCGGTTCTCTTTCCAAGCCCCACAGCAGCCGATGAGACCCGTGAAAGACAGCACTGAGCCCATACCAATACAGATGTAGCTGATGTAGATGAGCTGAGACGAGTAGGGGCCAAGGACATCCACAAAGGTAGCTGCTCCATATCTAATCCATGCACCAAGCCCCAGCAGCACAACGCCACTTATCTGGAGGGGAGAGGATTGTGCTGTTCTTTCAGTATTTATTTTTTTCATCATCAACTAATAAATTGCATTTGAGTTGTTATGGACTTGTCTATTTTTCTTCTATGTTTTGCCAGATAGATTTCTGAGGCTAGGTAATATTACAATGACAACAGCAGTAGTTGCTGTCTTCTTCTGTGTGTTTGACTTTTGCAATGCATTCACAACCCTAGGTTTTATGAGAGGGCAACTATATTTCTGAAGATATAGCTAGCCAAGAACAGTTTACATGATAGGTTAAAAATAATGTAAATTATTTGCATTTCAAACACAGGCACAGTTCAACGGGGCTTTGTTTGCTAGCTAGGCAACAGTTAGCTACTTACAACAAGTATCACACAAAGCAGCAACATCAAATACCGCATCCATGTGTACAGTTTGTCATGTCTAGCCATTTTGCGAGTTCGACCTTCTATAATCAAAGGAGAAAAGACATGACAAAATTATACAGAACAGGATAGGCTTATAATAATACTAGCTAATGAGACACATTTTTGGTAAACAGCTGAGGGATGGGGCTGAAGAAATGTAACTACTCTCAAATTCATAGATGGAGCTATGGAAGCCAGGACTGACAATCCATTAGATCCAAATGTTAACCATGTTTTGAAGCTGTACAGTGTTTGTTTATAATTACAAACAATGGAATAAATATGCATATATTATTTTGGGTTTTAATGTGGTAAGCAGTTTAACTAACGCTAAGCTCATGATAAATGTATGAGTTATATTCTTCAAGAGTAAATAGCTAGCTAATAGTATCACTAACTAAAAATATAGATAAAAAAATTGATGTACCAATCCCAGATTGCCCCTTTAATGTATACGACACAACAGTGGTAGGCCTGATCACCGACAACGATGAGACAGCCTATAGGGAGGAGGTCAGAGACCTGGCCGTGTGGTGCCAGGATAACAACCTCTCCCTCAACGTGACCAAGACAAAGGAGATGATTGTGGACTACAGGAAAAAAAAGAGGACTGAGCACGCCCCCATTCTCATCAACGGGGCTGTAGTGGAACAGGTTGAGAGCTTCAAGTTCCTTGGTGTCCACATCACCAACGAACTATCATGGTCCAAACACACCAAGACAGTCGTGAAGAGGGCACGACAAAGCCTATTCCCCCTCAGGAGACTGAAAAGATTCGGCATGGGTCCTCAGATCCTCAAAAAATTATACAGCTGCACCATCGAGAGCATCCTGACTGGTTGCATCACCGCCTGGTATGGCAACTGCTTGGCCTCCGACCGCAAGGCACTACAGAGGGTAGTGCGTACGGCCCAGTACATCACTGGGGCCAAGCTTCCTGCCATCCAGGACCTCTATACCAGGCGGTGTCAGAGGAAGGCCCTCAAAATTGTCAAAGACTCCAGCCACCCTAGTCATAGACTGTTCTCTCTGCTACCGCACGGCAAGCGGTACCGGAGTGCCAAGTCTAGGTCCAAAAGACTTCTCAACAGCTTCTACCCCCAAGCCATAAGACTCCTGAACAGCTAATCATGGCTACCCGGACTATTTGCACTGCCCCCCCACCCCATCTTTTTACGCTGCTGCTACTCTGTTAATTATTTATGCATAGTCACTTTAACTCTACCCACATGTACATATTACTTCAACTACCTCAACTAGCCGGTGCCCCCGCACATTGACTCTGCACCGGTACCCCTCTGTATATATTGCCTCCCTACTGTTATTTTACTTTACTTCTGCTCTTTTTTTTCTCAACACTTTTTTGTTGTTGTTTTATTTTACTTTTTTATTAAAAATAAATGCACTGTTGGTTAAGGGCTGTAAGTAAGCATTTCACTGTAATGTCTGTATTGTATTCGGCGCATGTGGCCAATAAAATTTGATTTGATTTGATTTAATAAATTACTAACATTAACGATCAAGTTCGAGGTGGCTTGGTTAGATTGCTAACGCGGCAAGCTAGCTATTAGCCTAGCTAGACTAGGTACTGTAGCTAGCTAACGTTAGTGACCTGACCATGGATCGCTTGCTACTGGTAGGTAGCTAATTTAGCTAGCTAACGTTAGCCAACATGTTCCTTTAACATGCCCAAAATTAACTAGTCAACCCTCTATGTTTAGACGTTATAGTTAAATTAGCTAGCTAAAGTTAGCATTAGCTAGCATAGGCAAAATGGTCACATGAAAAAATAAGGACCGTCTGTCCTTACTTTTAATAGGTCCAGACGATTTAGGCCTACTGCTATTAAGGCCTACTTGCTGCCAACTGTCTGTGTCTGCCTGGCCAACAGGTGTCATGTTCTCGGTCCAGTCACACACTTCGGTCAAAGACAGCACAGTATGAAGAGAGTCTAAAACTGCTTCACCAATAGAAATCCCCGATCACACTTGTAGACGATGTCATGGCGACGTCATGGCGACGTTGGCTAGCTAAACTCTTGCGTAGAAATATGTCATCGGGTCTACCTGTCGTCTCACACCGAACTGCGCATGTGCAGTCCTTGAAATCAAATGCACTCCTTCGATATAAAGTTTTTTTTTGCGAAAATGAAAACGTGTCAGTTTGTCGTCACTTTCACGAGGTTGGAGTAATAACATCTCGAATTTAGGTTGTGCCTTTAGATTTCACTTCTCTCATTGACTTTTTGAACCACAAACACCGGCCTGGTCGGTTTGGTCTGTTTCGCAAGCGTTCCCGGAAGTCTCGCGATGTTGTGCCTCTGGGTTTAGCAACTCCGTGCTGTTGTGAATCTCCGTTTTGCATCCTTTCTGAACAGACAGACACTAAAGAAAGAATCTCCAGTAGCCAGTGGCGATTTTAGCATGTAAATCTTGGTGGGCCAAACCAAAACAAAATAGAAGTGGGATGCATGCCAGCAAAGCCATTACACAACACTAAACAATACATGAATTGCACTATAATGGTGACAAACGGTGCCCACAAACTGTTAGGGCCCACATAAAGCTGTCCCAACAGCAGAGTCCCAACAGCATGTTTTTTTGTTTGTATTATATTTTACCAGATCTAATGTGTTATATTCTCCTACATTAATTTCACATTTCCACAAACTTCAAAGTATTTCCTTTCAAATGGTATAAAGAATATGCATATCCTTGCTTCAGGTCCTGAGCTACAGGCAATTAGATTTGGGTATGTCATTTTAAGCGAAAATTGAAAAAAAGGGTCAGATCCTTAAGAGGTTAAACTTATTTTCAGAGTGTTGCAAGTTGCAACCTTTTTATTCATTCTCCAGAGCATGTGGCATCTGTAGAAAATCAATTAATAAAATAATAAAAAGTGGCACATATATATATTTCCTGACAGTGAATTGATAATGTTATTTTAATATAAACCTTGATGATACTGTGCAGAGTGGAATGGACATAGGACACATTGCATTGCTTCAATCTAAATGTAAGACAGCATCATTTTCAGGTGAAATATGTATACAGTACAAGATTTCAATACAAATAGACATTTTCCCATATCCAATAATCTTGTACAGGATTTAATTTAAGCTGGCTCAGTTCAATGGTAGGGTGCCTCTCCTTATCACAAAGCTTCCTTAGATTTTTCTTCAGCCTTGGTGATTTCAGAGATTGTTATGCATCCATCCCCATAGTTGTCCTAAGGAGGGTCCAGAGATGCCATCCAGGCAGATGTCTCTATGGCCCTCCCTCCTCCATTGGTTTTCAGTCAATCTTTGAGCCTATTATGCAGTACAAAGTCATGGAGACAACCATCGCCAATATCTAGGGAAACAGGAACAGTAAATAAATGCTTAGGTTATGCAAAACTTTTAAACAAAGCCCACTGTGCGAAACTGAACACATCACATTCTTTTTGTTGAATTTGCATATCATTTGCATCAACGCATCTACATTTGTGGTATTTAAAAAAAGATCAAAACAATGAGAATGTGACCTTGCTATGTTTGATAGAAATTGACTGAGGAAGGGAAGGAGTCAACAGTACCTCAAGGACAGCGATTCCCAATGCCACTGCCACAATGCCAATACTGTTTTGATCAATCAGTTGCTTAAACTTTTGGAAGCAGCCGGTGATTGTCTGTGGGGACACACAAATGTAATACAGTTATTTAGACAGGCGAGGCCACTGGATGTCCAACTGTAAAGTGTGTTACATTCCTAAATGGGCCTTCCATTGATGAGTTTGAGTATGGATGGAGTGTGATTAACTTGTTGAGGTGATGAGTTCAGAGCTCGTACCAAGTTTGGACCCGCACTGACTACATTACAAAAGCTGGAAAAAGCACTGTGGCAGCACTGTTGAGGATAGAGATGGGTGTCTTTTTCAAATGGAGAGCCAGTGAAGTCTGTATAGTTATAGAATCCACAGCACTTCAGCTAGAGTGGACACAGAGACAGTTCATATTAGAAAAATTATATTGACAAAACTGAAAGATTTCTAATACACAGGCAAATATAATAATGTTATTTGAGACATTATTTGTAGGCCTAATATGTTATTTCCAAGGTATTAAAACAGTCCGGCAGGATATTGTAAAGTACCGTATCCATAGTAGCATTCCAGAGAGCGGTGACGTCTGAATTTGCTCCATAGTCCTTCCTAATGTTCTGAACCGCTTTGGTGCCCAGTTTCTCAATCAACTCACCTGCCTGAAAGACATAACACAAATCACACACTCTTAGAAAAAGGGTTCCAAAAGGGTTATTCGGCTGTCCCCATAGGAGAACCCTTTTTGGTTCCAGGTAGAGTTCCAGTTAGAACCCTTTTGGGTTCCATGTAGAATCTTCTGTGGAAAGGGTTCTCATGGAACCCAAAAGAGTTCTACCTGGAACCAAAAAGGGTTAATCAAAGGGTTCTCCTATGGGGACAGCCAAATAACCCTTTTAGGTTCTCGATAGCACCTTTCTAAGAGTGTCATCAAATTCTCCACAGAGTCCTTACCCCCCTTTAGCAATATGAGGTGAGTGAATGGGCTCTCTATGTACGCTTACCAAGGGTTTAAATACCAGGATCACCACTGCTCCAGCCACCTCTGCGATGAACACCACCAACACGATCACAAAGAACTAGAAAAAGAGGAAAATGAGACCGTAAGGAAGAGAGATTGAGAGATTGACTGAGAAAACTGTTTACAGTGTATTTACACACATTTGATACATACTGAACAAAAATATAAACACAACATGTAAAGTGTTGGTGCCATGTTTCATGAGCTGAAATAAAAAGATCCCAGAAATGACCCATAAGCACAAAAAGCTTATTTCTCTCAAATTTTGTGCAGAAATTTGTTTACATCCCTGTTAGTGAGCATTTCTCATTTCCTAAGATAATCCATCCACCTGACAGGTGTGGCATATCAAGAAACTGATTAAACAGCACGATCATTACACAGGTGCACTTTGTGCTGGGGACAGTTGTGCAGTTGTCACGCAACACAATGCCACAGATGTCTCAAGTTTTGAGGGAGCGTGCAATTGGCATGCTGATAGCAGGAATGTCCACCAGAGCTGTTGCCAGAGAATGTAATGTTAATTTCTCTACCATAAGCCGCCTCCAACGTTGTTTTAGAGAATTTGGCAGTACGTCCAAACGGCCTCACAACCGCAGACCACGTGTAACCACGCCAGCCCAGGACCTCCACTTCTGGCTTCTTCACCTGCGGGATTGTCTAAGACCAGCCACCCGGACAGCTGATGAAACTGTGGGTTTGCACAACCAAAGAATTTCTGCACAAATTGTCAGAAACAGTCTCAGGGAAGTGCATCTGCGTGCTCGTCATCCTCACAAGGGTCTTGACCTGACTGCAGTACGGCGTCATAACCAACTTCAGTGGGTAAATGCTCACCTTCAATGGCCACTGGCATGCTGGAGAAGTGTGCTCTTCACGGATGAATCCCGGTTTCAACTGTACCGGGCAGATGGCGTCGTGTGGGCGAGCGGTTTGCTGATGTCAATGTTGTGAACAGAGTGCCCCATGGTGGCGGTGGGGTTATGGTATGGGCAGGCATAAACTACCGACAACAAACACAATTGCATTTTATTGATGGCAATTTGAATGCACAGAGATACCGTGACGAGATCCTGAGGCCCATTGTCGTGCCATTCATCCGCCACCATTACCTCATGCACAGCCATATGTCGCAAGGATCTGTACACAATTACTGGAAGCTGAAAATGTCCCAGTTCTTCCATGGCCTGCATACTCACTAGACATGTCACCCATTAAATATGTTTGGGATGCTCTGGATTGATGTTTACGACAGCTTGTTCCAGTTCCCGCCAATATCTAGCAACTTCGCACAGCCATTTAAGAGGCATGGGACATCATTCCACAGGCCACATTCAACAGCCTGATCAACTCTATGCGAAGGAAGGGCCTCCTGAGTGGAGCAGCGGTCGAAGGTACTGCATCGCAGTGCTAGAGGCGTCACTACAGATCCGGGTTCGATCTCGCGCTGTGTCGCAGCCGGCCGCGACCTGGAGACCCATGAGGCGGCGCACAATTAACCCAGCGTCGTCCAGGTTAGGGGAGGGTTTGGCCGGCTGGGATGTCCTTGTCCCATCGCGCTCTAGCAACTCCTTGTGGTGGCCGGGCGCATGCACAATGACTTTGGTCACCAGCTGTACAGTGTTTCCTCCGACACATTGGTGTGGCTGGCTTACGGGTTAAGCGAGCAGTGTGTCAAGAAGCAGTGCGGCTTGGCGGGTCGTGTTTCGGAGGACGCATGGCTCACGACCTTCGCCTCTCCCGAGTCTGTACAGGAGTTGCAGCGATGGGACAAGACTGTAACTACCAATTGGATATCATGAAATTAGGGAGAAAAAAGGGGTACAAAAAAAAATATATATATAATAATAATAATATGCAAAGTAGTTGTCGCCCTGCATGAGGTAAATGGTGGTCACACCAGATACTGACTGGTTTTCTGATCCACGCCCCTACTTTTTTTTAAAGGTATCTGTGACCAACAGTCATGTGAAATCCATAGATTAGGGTTTAATTAATTGATTTCAATTGACTGATTTCGTTATATGAACTGTAACTCAGTCAAATCTTTGAAATTGTTCCGTTTATATTTTAGTTCCGTGTAGCTACCTACTCTACTGTGGAAAATCCTTAAAGGAGAGATGAGGAGCTTGACAATCAAGCTTGTTGACTGAGTCAGTATAAAACACACTGGTGACAACATATACTGAATAGCTCAGGTTTGAGGTGACCTACCAAGAGCAGCATACACCTGCTCTCCTTCATAGCGCCACAGCAGCCCAGGAAGCCTATAACCAGCAGCACTGCCCCCACAGCAATCAACAGGTAGCCCACGTTGAGGATCTGGCTCATCTCCGCCGGAGCATCTTTTATCCCCTGGAGGAACCCCAGGATGGAGCCGCTGTCCACCTTCACCCAGATCCCCACGCCCAGGATGGCAGCGCCCGCCAACTGGGGGAAGAGAGCATAGCATTGTTGGGTGGTTTCCATTCATTCAATGAAGACCACATCAACTGCTGCCCTTTGTCTTACCTAACATGCACATACAGTGCCTTCTGAAAGTATTCATACCCCTTGACTTATTCCACATTTGGTTGTGTTACAGCCTGAATTCAAAATGGATTAAATTGATTTTTCCCCTCACCCATCTACACACACACACACACACACACACACACAATACCCCATAATGACAAAGTGAAAACATGTTTTTAGAAATGTTAGCACATTCCTTGAAAATGAAATACAGAAATCCCATTTACTGTACATAAGTATTCACACTCTTGAGTCAATACTTTGTAGAAGCACCTTTGGCGGCGATTACAGCTTTGAGTCAGTGTATGTCTATCAGCTTTGCACATCTGGATTTGGGGATTTTCTTCCATTCTTCCTTGCAGATTTTCTCAAGCTCTGTTAAGTTAGATGGGGAGCGGCGGTGAACTGGAATCTTCAGGTCTTTCTACAAATGTTCAATTGTATTCAAGTCTGGGCTTTGGCTGGGCCCCTCAATGACTTTAATATTCTTGTTCTGAAGCCATTACAGCGTTGCTTTGGGTGTATGCTTGGAGTCATGGTCCTGTTGGAACGTAAATCTTCACCCCAGTCTAAGGTCGTTTGCACTCTCAAGCAGGTTCTCATTAAGGATTTGCCTGTATTAGGCTCCATTTATTGTTCCCTCTATCCTTACCAGTCTCCCAGTCCCTCCTGCTTAAAAGCATCCCCATAGCATAATGCTGCCACCACCATGCTTCACGATAGGGATGGTGTTAGATAGGGATGGTGTTAGATAGGGATGGTCTCATCAGACCACAGAATCTTTTGCCTTGTGATCTCAGAGTCTTTCACGTGCCTTTTTGCAAACTCCAGGGAGTGCTGTCATGTGCCTTTTTCTCAGTGGTGTCTTCTGTTTGGCCACTCTCCCATAAAGCCCAGTTGGTGAAGTGCTGTAGAGACTGTTGTCCTTCTGGCAGGTTCTCAGCCAAGGAACTCTGTAGTTCTGTCAGAGTGGTCATTGGGTTCTTGGTCACCTTCCTGACCAAGGTCCTTGCCCGGTTGCTCAGTTTGGTTGGACGGCCAGCTCTAGGCAGAGTCTGGGTAGTTCCATATTTATGGAGACGACTGTGCTCTTGGAAACTTTCAACACTCTAGAAATTATTTTATACCCTTCCCCAGATATATGCCTCATCAAAATTCTATCTCGGAGAGTTCCTTGGACTTCATGGTAAGGTTTCTGCTCTGACATGCACTGTCAACTGTGGGACCTTATATAGACAGGTGTGTTTCTTCCTACCATATCTCAGACTGCCCATCTTAATCTTTTCTTTTTATTGGCCAGTCTGAGATATGGCTTTTTCTTTGCAACTCTGCCTAGAAGGTCAGCATCCCGGAGTTGCCTCTTCACTGTTGACTTTGAGACTGGTGTTTTGCGGGTACTATTTAATGAAGCTGCCAGTTGAGGACCTGTGAGGCGTCTGTTTCTCAAACTAGACACTCTAATGTATTTGTCCTCTTGCTCAGTTGTGCACCGGGGCCTACCACTCCTTTTTCTATTCTGGTTAGAGCCAGTTTGCGCTGTTCTGTGAAGGGAGTAGTACACAGCGTTGTACGAGATCTTCAGTTTCTTGGCAATTTCTCGCATGGAATAGCCTTCATTTCTCAGAACAAGAATAGACTGACGAGTTTCAGAAGAAAGTTATTTGTTTCTGGCCATTTTGAGCCTGTAATCGAACCCACAATTACTGATGCTCCAGATACTCAACTAGTCTCAAGAAGGCCAATTTTATTGCTTCTTTAATCAGCACAACAGTTTTCAGCTGTGCTAACATAATTGCAAAAGGGTTTTCTAATGATCAATTAGCCTTTTAAAATGATAAACTTGGATTAGCAAACACAACGTGCCATTGGAACACAGGACTGATGGTTGCTGATAATGGGCCTCTGTACACCTATGTAGATATTCCATAAAAAAATCAGCCGTTTCCAGTTACAATAGCCATTTACAACATTAACAATGTCTACACTATATTTCTGATCAATTTGATGTTATTTTAATGGACAAAAAAATTGCTTTTCTTTCGAAAACAAGGACATTTCTAAGTGACCCCAACCTTTTAACGGTAGTGTATATATATATATATATATTTTTTTTTTAATAGCTCCTTCGCATTCTCTGACATTCATTCATTAACATTTGATTATTTCACACTCTATAAAATGGTCCAAAATGACATGTCTGTGTCATAAAAAGTAGTAAAACCACGACAAATGTCATGTCTGTCCTTTTGTTTCATGTTCTCATAACGTTTTCCCGTTGCAGTTTAGATACTGTTTTTCTGGGACACAGAATAAGGCTAAGGAGTGATAAGGAGCGATAAGGAGTGTTTTGAGTGCCTGCAGATTCATTATTGTGAAGCATAAATGAACTCCATTGCTATTATCATCAATAATTTACTCAGAAAGATAAAAACATATCCAACTTACAAAGATGATGCCATTGAAGGCAAACATCATGACTTTGAGAAATCCGAAGCAACCCATTCTTGATGAATTATTCTGCCTGGAAGAAAAGAAGAGGAAAAGGGAGAGAAAGGGAACAATGTTATGATTAATCATCTATGGTAATGATGAGAATGTTTACAAATTCTATGGGACTTTGAATCATTAAGATGAGATCAGAGGTCAAAAGTCGGAACTAAATCTACTGCCTTTGTCAATAGCTTGCTGTCTATAGGCCTGGTTAGAGGAGGAAGCATAATGAGCAAAGGTTCTCTTTAATTAAATGGTGAAGTACCATCTTAATATGACAGCTAAAGTATGTACTTCTTACCTTGTTATTTATCAATGATATTTTGGAAATTGCATGTTGAGGGTTTTGGTCACAATCTTATCTTGCAAACTTACACCAGGAACCTTTCTGCACTTCCTGAATAAACATTTGACTCATTTTGAATGATATTGGAAGGTGACAGTTATGGTTTTGTGGACACAGAATCAGTCACTAAGGAAGCAAACATAAATTCTGTCAAACAACAAAGACAAAGCGTTTCTTTACAACTTTAGAGTTGTTCCGTGTCATTTGCAATGAATTGTTATGTCTGGCTATTTACGAGACGGATTAACAATTCTACACACTCCTTGATGCTGTTTGCTGTCTCTGACTTACCAGGAAACCAGCCCTTTGTCATCTACAGTAAGACGTGGGAGGGAAGGAGTGGGGAAAAACCCCAGCCACTTAACTTATCCTCCCTATCGCCGTATCGTTCTAGAACAGTCAAGAGCGCCCTTGCTTTTTTTTTTACTAATGTCATATGACATTTACTGACCAGTCCACTTTCCCAACACCAATGAGAGTTAAGTGAGCCTTTGCTTTAGAATGAAGGAAAGTCCACAGGCAATGACAAGGCAGCATGTCCCACTGTATTTTCATTTAAATGGACCCCTGAACAAATAAAAGGATGATCAGTGTTATGAAAATAGATTAAAATGATACAGAGGCAGACCATAATACCATGTCTGAAAACCCTCCTTCACCTGGGGCCACTACATTTTCAATGCAAAAGACATCTAATTACAAGAAAACTATCAAAATGTTGAACATGGTCTGCTCTTCAGATGAGAACAGTGTCCATCACCTGTCCAGACTGTACAAGGAAGTTGTAAGGAACTTAATCTTCCTCGCCCTCAGTGTCAATCGGGGGCCTATTAAACACAGGAGCCCACTACACACACACACAGATACATTGCAGGTTTATGACCTGTCACATTTTGCTAGTTAAACCATCTGTGGATCATCTCATCCTGCTCTGTTTTATGACCCCATGTGGTGCCCTTTACCGCTGTGTGCGTTTAGGACTGTCTGTCCCTAGTGTGTCTGACTGCATATGACCCCATAGGACGGGAACAGTGATTGAGTGACTAAACGACAGCTAGTTTGTACTGTACTCTTAATAACGGCAATAACAAAACAACAGCACTCTGTGGCAGTAGCACCAGTAGTGTGACAGGGAACTCTGTCAGGGAGTTTCTGATTGACGCGTGTCATTTTCTTTGTGATTGTATGATTACAGTATCCATAATAGTGTGTTTATCTTATACGGTCCCAGATAGAGTACTTAGAAAGAGAAATGGCATCGGCATACAGTACAAGTACTGAGAGATGGATGCTAAATGTCAGGATGTTTATCACTGTGTCAATGTTTAGCCATGAGCATCAGGTTAATCATATGAAAGGGGCCAGTGGGCGCATAGCAACACATCTTGAGTTGGTTTTCCCCCTTTCATTCCCAGAGCTTTTCTTGCAAGTGGCCACTCAACTTCCGCCTTCACAAAGCCATAGGCAACAGCAGTGGCCATAGTTGGCCTGGTGATGTATTAACAACCACAGTCACATCTAAATGACTAACCAAACATCCCAGCCAGGAGCCATGAACATTCAGTACAAAGACACCAACAGAAATGTTGAGGACTGCCATTTTGAGCTAGACTGTGAATTATAACCTCAGGGCACTGTATTGTAATGAGTCGACACATTATATTGGTCCTTTCATGTTTTGAAAAATAAATGGACACTGTTATTTACCCTTGTTTGAAGGCAAATGCAACACGAAGGTGAGTATAATATACAGTAGCTAGGGCCCTTAGGACTTTACATGCTTTGAAAATTAAAATGCAATAAACACAAAGCAGCTAAATAACCCACAATCCCAATGTAAAGAACATAATTTAGATAAGAGAAACCTAAAAACGAAATCAATAGCTACAATGATCAGGTGAATTTCCTGGAAAGTGTTCTTTAAGCTGCTGAATAATATGACAGAGTGAGTGGCATAGCTTTGTTGATATCATGTTAGGAATAATGTGGTATTCCGTCATGAAGACTGGGATAATGAATTAATCCTCTAGGGAGCCAGTGGGGACACACCTGGTGACAAACATTTCCCTTGTTATTCTCACTTACAATAACCTACCTTACAATGGAGTGGTACAACAGGTTACGTTGAGACCAGTGGAGGCTGTTGAGGGGAGGACGGCTCATAATAATGGCTAGAACGGATCCAATGGAATGGCATCAAACCATGTGTTTGACGTATTTGATACCATTCCACTGATTCCGCTCCAGCCATTACCACGAGGCCGTCCTCCCCAATTAAGGTGCCACCAACCTCCTGTGGTTGAAACGTAGAGAGAAAGAGAGGGAGTCTGAGGCTTACCTTCACTGAGGTGATGGAGGCTGTTGCTGGGAGAGCGAGTGTGGGTTTACAGGAGTGTGGGAGTCAGTAGACTGGCTGATTTACCGTGTCCTCAGAGAGTGTCCTGTATTGCGTTTTTCTCTCTCCTACACACACTCTCTCTCTCTCGTTCTCTTCCTGTGCTTCTCCGTGGCTGCAGGTTGGTTATAAACAGGGAGGGAGGGAAGGGGAGAGCTGAGGCAAAAAGGTGGGTTTGAGGCAGGCTTCAGAGGCAAGGAGCTCACTTCCCTGTGGAGTAGAAGTCCCACCTGAGGGAGTGTCACAGCAATGTTAAAGCTACATACACACAGGCATAAGCACATTCTTTTATCACCATTTTTACCTGTGGCATCACTGTATATTCAAGTGGGATTTTGGAGACGTGAATGGTATGGAAGCAGAGAAGGAATATATATCTATAGATTTTAAAGAAAATAGTACATACTATAAGACCTAACTTAATTTTTCACATGACTATGTGAGTTCCATTGAAGTCATTGTTTTATAGACATAAGATAATTAATCAGCCGGAATGTTTCTCTTGCTTAGAAATTAGCTCAGACTTTGACCTCATAAGTCTTCCTATGACACACACTTTTTTGTATATATTTTTAAAAAATGTAACCCCCCTTTTTCGTGATTACGATCTTGTCTCATCGCTGCAACTCCCCAACGGGCTCGGGAGAGGTGACGGTCGAGTCATGCGTCCTCCGAAACATGACCTGCCAAGCCGCGCTTCTTAACACCCGCTCGCTTAACCCGGAAGCCAGCCGCACCAATGTGTCGGAGGAAACACCGTTCAACTGACGACCAGGTGCCCGGACCGCCACAAGGAGTTGCTAGAGCGCGATGAGCCAAGTAAAGCCCCCCCTGCCAAATCATCCCCTAACCCGGACGACGCTCTGCCAATTGTGCGCCGCCCTATGGGACTCCCAAATAATGTTGTTGACTCATCCTATACTCGTATGTGGCCAAAGCTTAAATTGGAGAAAACCCCCTTTTTTTAAAACACCTCAAACTTGTATCTCAAACAGACGGTTTCAACAACGCTTACTATTTCCTCATAGAGTATGATGTCATCCTACTGAGGAGGATGAGCTGCCCAATCAGCGGTCTACTCATTAATATTTTTTACAACCGGTATACGCCCAACACCATTCTGTTGTTGGGTACGCCCACACCATTCCAACACAGAAAAGCTGATTTTTAACATACTTAATTTAAATAAATTGGAAGTAAAACTATTTAACTCATATTGTAATGAATTACCCTATCGGTCATATTTAATAGAAATCTGGAAATACTGGACAGTTACTTTAATACAGTACTGCGGTGAGTATATGATTTTAGCTAAGTCTAATGACCATTTATATCAGGTTAGAGCAGGGGTCCCCAAACTTTTTCCTGTGAGGGCCACATAACTTTTCCCTTCTCTGATGGGGGGCCGGTGTCCGTTTGTAACAGAAAAAGTGTGACGATCGTAGGGGAGCTTAAAAAATTTATTGTTTTCCAGAAAGCCACACATAACCAAATAACCCTTTCCAGGTTCTTTACAGAAAAAAAGTCAGGAAACAAATAATAACACTATTAATGAAATAAATAATAACTAAATAACCCTCTCTGAGTTCTTCACAGAAAAAACAGGAAATAAATAACACTATTTATGAAATAAATAATAACTAAATAACTCTCTCTGGGTTCTTCATAGAAAAAAAGCCATGGAACATTAACTTTCTGTTGTGCCATGCACAATCTTAACAGATAAAAGTTCAGCTCAGTTGTCAGAGCAGAATCTCTCTGACACATATGAGCAGTCTCTTAAAGTTCTTGTGTTCCTTCCTTATAATCCTTTTGTAGGTTCCAGTAGGCTTGTAGACACCGCTGTTTGCAGCTCTCTCTCATCAACTTCCCTGTGAAAACCACAAAGGAAGCAGGTTGAGAAACTGAACTAAGTGATACAGCACCTACACAGCACAATACATTTCACTACCAGTATGGTTGTAAAGATGGATTTTATCCCAGTAGATTTTATTATGATTATATTTGTTTATGCTCAGAATGACTCATTCAAGTCAGAAAAGTGAGCTTACCTATGTATGTTCATCAGTGTGAACTGTGGGCCTGCATCTGGCTGGTGAGAAGTTGAATATCAGGTTCCATTCTAGTTACAGCCAGTCTCAAGCACTGATGCAAATGTTCATCTGTCAATCTTGATCTCATCGGAGTTTTCAGCAGTTTCATGCGAGAAAAGGTTTTCTCGCAGATATACGTGCTGCCAAAAACTGTGGACATTTTCATTGCGTGTTTTTTGATGTTTGGATATGTGTCGTTTGGGAGGGCGGCATAGAAGTCAATGAGACTGTTGGGCTTGAATGCGTCTTTCAGAACATCACAGTTCTGTAACTCAGCCAACTCAAACTGATATGAAGGCTGGGCTTCATCAATGTCGGCAACAAAGGGGTTCTGAAAAAGACGGATTTCTTTTGCATGAACATGTAGTTCACTGAATCGCACACCGAACTCCGCCTTCAGCATTTCCAGTGCTTCCACGCACTTTTCAGCTGGGAACGGGACCGCTGGGTTCTCTGTCGACAGGTTTTGGGTAGCAGGAAGATGGACGAAGTTGCGCTTTTTCACTTGTTCCAAAAGCAGCGCTAATTTCACCTCAAATGCTTTTATGTGTGAATACATGTCGCAAATGAGTTTCCCCTCGCCTTGTAGCTGCAAGTTAAGGCTGTTAAGTATTTCTGTCACGTCTGTTAAAAATGCGAGGTGCCATTTCCATTCTGGGTCGATCAGCTCTGGGACCGTTTTGTCTTTTAAATGAAGAAATGCGTTAATTTCGGGTAGCAGCTCGTAAAAACGCCTCAAAACTCTGCCCCGGCTCAGCCATCGGACCTCTGTGTAGTACAGCACATCTCCGTGCGTAGACTCCAGTTCAGACAGGAATTCTTGGAACTGCCTGTGTTTAAGTCCCTTTGCTCTGATGAAGTTTATGCACGACACCACAACCTTCATTACAGAATCCCACGTCAACACTTTGCAGCACAGTGCTTGCTGGTGAATTAGGCAGTGGACTCGTAGCGGGGCGGTGAGACCCCTTTTTTCCAACTCCCGGTTCATGCGTCCTATTAGACCGCGAGTTTCGCCCACCATGCTAGGAGCCCCGTCAGTCGTGATGCTAGCTAGCTTTGACCAGTCCAGGTCCAACTTCTCCATGGTTTGGCACACTTTGTCAAAAATATCCTCTCCCGTTGTAGTCCCTTTGAGACTTTGGAGGGCTGCCAGCTCCTCGCATATCTCAAAGTTTGCGCTAACTCCACGAATAAAAATGAGCAGTTGCGCTGTGTCTTGCACGTCCGTGCTCTCATCCAGTGCTAATGAAAAAAGGTCAAATTCTTTCGTCTTCTGCTGCAGCTGGGCATATACATTACTCCCGATTTCTTCAACGCGTCTGGTGATTGTACTCGCCGACAGACTTACGGCATTAAATGCATCTTTCTTCTCGGGACACACCTCCTCCGCGACAGCATCCATACATTTCTTAACAAACTCTCCGTCAGTGAAAGGCTTACCGCTGCTTGCTATCAGTTTAGCAACCCGAAAGCTGGCCCGAACGGATGCCTGGTTCAGCTGAGCTTGGCGTACAAATGTATTCTGCTGAGATAGTAGTCCACTTTTTAGCTTTGAGAGTTTGTCTGCTCGTATTTGGCCTTGCAAGCTATCGTACTTGTCTTTGTGACGGGATTCATAGTGTCGGCGAAGATTGTATTCTTTGAATACCGCCACCGTCTCTTGACAGATGAGACAAACAGCCTTTTCTTTGCATTGAACAAAAAAATAATCGTTTGTCCACTGCAGGTTAAATACCCTGCATTCTGAATCAATTTTTCTCTTACCTAACCTTTTCGCCATTATTCCGTTCTCTCTTTGACAGGGCCGGGCCTAGGATTTTTTTTCTGGAGGCCAAATAGGAAAAAAATCCGATAGCGTCTCTGGTATTGTTCAGAGGGCCGGGCCAAATGTGCTGACGGGCCGTATCCGGCCCGCGGGCCGTAGTTTGGTGACCACTGGGTTAGAGCATTAGCATTCAAGTACCTTGACTAGCATTCAAGTACCTTGACTTACTCAACATCAATTAAATTATTTTGAACATTTATGTCACACCAGCCATTGGTGTCACATCTGGTATGTGTCTTACATTCATCCCACCATGCACTAAAAATACATGTTTGCCAGTTCATTGTGTGTCAACACTCACATTATGACTTTCCTTGCCACATCAGACAATCCTAAACTCCAATAGAGTACTCCTTTTTTAATTTTACATTTGTCTCAAACAAATGTCTCTTCCAGAAATATGTACATAATCTATTTAGGTCATATTCACATATTTTACATTGATAATTTCAGTGATACAGAAAACAGGAAAAGAACATTACTATAAATTAGCGATTCTGCTTTGGATCTTTAGAAAAAAAAGGTTTTCAAAAAGGACATTTGCCATTTTAGAACCACAAGACAACATCACTCTGTTCATAGACATACAGCACAACATAGACAGACCTGAAAGATGATGCAAGACTTTCACTCAAAAAGACTACTCCTTGGTCAGGTCAACGACAAAGACTGTAGACCAAAATATTACCAATTCTCTACTTCAATGTAGGCAGCCCACTTGTGTGACAACACAACTCTTCTTGCTGAATACATGACATCATGTCCTTTACATCCATGTACATTGTTACAATTAATACTCAATAGGTTACATTTTCATTTCCCCATGAATATGTAAGTTATGTTAGTTTGGGAATTTTACCAGCAGGCATCAGTTCATGTACATGTATTGACGTGAGAACACAACCATTAACAAAAATGACTTTTTTTCCAACAAGTACATTACAACTATGTGGATGACAAGTGTATAAAAATGAATTTAAAAAATAGAAAATCAATGGATATGTTAATAATATGGTATAGAGACAGTATGGTTTAGAGGCGTACAACACGTTATGTAAACAACTGTGCTGAAATGTACTACACCAACAGCAAGGCTGCCTCTGTGAGCTGTGTCCAGCACAGCTTTGAGAGCAGGGTCTAAAGCCCATTATAGGGAGGGAGAATAAGCAATGTCCTTAGTGTTCATTCAAAAGAGCTGCTCTTTCCCCAAAAGGGCATACCTGTCTCTATGGGCACTCTTCCTCTCTTGTTCTTTGTGTCAGACAGATTCAGTCCCTTTCTGGTCTGACCCTGGCCAGTTAATATTTAGTGCACATTCCAGCAGCACTGCCCTTCACGTTGCCTGTTTGTCTGGGTGGCTCTTTAACTTGTGGAACTTAACGCTGTCAAGCTTTTCAAACCTCTTGCCGCAGTGTTCGCAGGTGAAGTTGTAGTGGGCCTCGGGGGTGTGTTTCTTCATGTGCCAGTTGAGAGATGCTCGCTGGCGACACTGGTACCCACAGATCTCACACCTGCAGAAGAGGTAGAGGGGTGGAGGAGGGAGACAAGATGAAGGGGAAACATTAAAGATTATTCTAATCTGCAGAAAATGTTTTTAGGAGTGCAACCAGTAATGTCATTTCTGTTTGGCAGACAAAATTGCATATATTGTACAAAACATAAATATAAAATGTGTAGAGAAAATGAAATAAACTGTCTGGGAGTAAAAACATGTGAGTGATCAAAGTGTTTCACTCACTGAAGGGGCGTCTCTCCTGTGTGCGTGCGCCGGTGAACCTCCAAGTGATTCTTCCGTTTGAACGATTTCCCACACGTTTCACAGATGAAGTCTCGGACTCCTACACAAAGTTTGATGAAGAATTAGATCGGCATCTGCGACAAACTTTGTTGAAAAATGAGGGGACAAAGTTAGTTGGGATTGGGCACGGTCTGGAGGCGCAGAATTCAGATGCTTGTAATGTTGAGTCACTATGACTCAACATCAACCTCTCTGCTGATTGGGGCTCTCATCATTTAGATTGTATTTGGAAGTGGTTCAGAATCACCATTAGACATTATTGCTGAATGCAGCCAGTGTATTTAACAGCCATTGTATTTGGTAATTTTACATGGCCATTCTACAGACCAGTGTAAAGTTGGGTGATTTTATAACCAGGTCAGCAATCATTTCACGGGCAGCACGGTTAGATGAGAAGCGATTGTGAAGCATCACTCCTTAAAGTTCCATGCGGTCAAAACCATTCGCTTTAGAGACGGGTTAACATCCAAAGCTGTATTATACATGTCATAGCAGGATACATATGACTACATTACTACTATCTCATGCGCCAATGTATATCAGTATAGCCCAGATTTAGAGTTGTTTGTATGTGTGTGCCCACCTGAGTGGATGATCATGTGGCGATGCAGGTGGTTTGACAGATAGAACTTCTTCCCACAGCCAGGGTGGGGGCACACCTTGGTCCTCCCCTTCCTGTGAACCAGATTCACATGGTTCTGCAGGGAACATACAAAGAACAAAAAGTACATATTATGAATCACAGCATGAAATGGTAGTTACAGCAACATGTACATTTCTATTTCCTTTATTCGGAACTTGGTCGAGGTGTTCCAAATCAAGGCAAAATCTGAAGTGGAGAGTGCCTGAAAGAGTCTATTTACCTGAAAGCTGCTGATGGCTACATAGACCTGACTACAGCCTTCATACGGACAGTGGAACATCTTGAGCATTCCGTCTGCCTCGATGACAGGACCTCGTCTGCTCCTCCTACATCTGAAATAGAAAAGGGAGCGATGCCTGTGGTTAGTCTACAGAAGTGCTCTGAGGAAGTCAAGACGGGAATGAAAATGGCATGTCCATCCAAGTTTGTCTCTACAGATGTGATCCCCATAATTCTCCATGCTGGCCACTCACCTGCTCAGGCCTCTTTGTAGCTCCCTCTCACAGGTGGGCTCCAAGCCATGAGACTCAACACTGGGCTGGAGCAGCTCCTTGTCACTCAGGCCTGAGGGGTTGATGAGAAAAATGTCTCAAACCATTGGAATAGCAACATATTCTTCATTGATTCTTGTCAATGTCAGTATCCTTTAATAACCATATACAGCAATTACAGCATATTCTAATGCATTATCTGTCAGTGTAAGCAAAGGCTAAAATACTCTGTGCCAGCAGTACCTGTGATGGAGTCTTCCTCTGTCGTCCTAAAGTCTGCCCCTGACTGGCACATTTGGTTGTAAGCCACGCCCTCTATGACAGTGCAGGTGACCTCCTCCACGTCTCCGCCCCCCATGTTGAGCTGGATGCCCTCGGACGCCAAAGCCTCGTAGCTGGGGCCAGTGATGATGATCAGCTAGGAATGACAGGGAGAGGGACATAGGATAGGCTACATGTTAATATGACTACTATATAAGGCAGTGCTTTCAGAGACGACAAATACTTGATTTTGATAAAATTCCAAGACAAATGACTAATGAGTATAAGACCCAACACGTTTTTTTTTTTTACCTGAGAACCCTCCAGAGTTCCTCGCTGGTCTGGTATCTCACAGCTGGTCCCCACAGTCTGTAGTGTCTGAGAATCAAAGAGCTCCCCCTGCCCAGGCACCTGCATAGAGACTGGGACTGGATGGAGGTTGGGCTGAGTGTCTACACCAACTGTGTCACACATTTTCTGTGTGGTGTCCTCCTCATCGGTTTTGTCCAGTCTGTCAGTTAGGGATGCAGTCACTACAACACACTCGTAGCCATCTTGTGATGTACCCACTCCTTCATCTCCTCTGTCTCTTCTCAGGTCCTCCGCCTCCTCCTCTGGGTTGATGTCCTCCCCTACAGCATTGTAACCTGTCCCCTCGTTGTCAGACTCCTGGGCTTGCTGTCTGCCTGCCTCCATCACCACCTCCATCTCCCAGACAGACTGGTTCTCAGAGAGGTGCTCCGTTAGTGGAGTATCCCTAGATGGGGCCTCCATCCCTGGGAGCTGGCTGAGTGCCGTGGCCTGCTCCACCTGATTGATAGTCACCGGAGCTCCGGCCACTTCCAAATCCCCTCCTGCATCTAGGAAAGGGTACAGAATACAGATGCATTTAAATACAGGTTACCTGGTTTATGTCAAATCAGTGGTTCCCATACTGTTACATGTGACCCAGAACAATTAAAAGCCAAATTAGTATCTGAATGTACTGTATCTCTTACCAGTGAGCTGTCTGTGGGCATCTGTCTCTCTCCTCCTCCTCCTTGTCATGATTCCTCCGGTTTCCTCTGTCCCAGTGTCCCTGTCAACTTCCTCCTCCGTCTCTGTCTCCATCTCAGGATCGCTGGTCCCTCTTGGTGGCGAGGAGAGGTGCTGCACAAATGAATGGTCGGCATCACACTGCCAGATAGCAGAGGTGGAGAATCCAGGTTGTGGTTCCAGAGCTCTGAGCTGCGGTTCATGTGGGCAGGTCTGGGAGTGATCCTGGTACCAGGTCACCATGCTACAAAGGCTAGACACTCTCTCCTTCTTCCCTGTAAGAAAATAAGTATCAACAGCGACATAAATGTATCAATCAATCCCTCGTGTAGGGCTACCTTTCTTCATGGGTAAGTGGATAAAATGTGTCTTTCTTTCTTACCTCTTTTCAGTTTTGTACATACTTCGGGGGTGGTCTTCCTAGCGGCCAGGAATATAAATATGACAGTAACTTTATTGCATGAGGATACTGTGTTAACGTTAAGCACTATTGAGTTGATAGCACGAGCTAGCTAACCCAATTGATTAAAGGGGGAAAGGACTCACATTTATCGGAATGTCAACAGAGGACGAGAGAGGGGATATGCTACCTAAACAATATTAGTTACTAGCTAGTTTGATATTCTGATTTTATGTATTATTCGTAAACATACCCTCCGTATTTTTTCTGGTATCTCTCCCCATACGTGGAGTTGAGCAGGATTAGGTACTCGGCAAGTCCAGCGTCACTCAAACTCGTTCGCCGGCGAAGCTCACTCCAAACCTTGT
>NW_028157997.1:0-8684 GCF_964263955.1 Coregonus lavaretus | reverse complement strand
TGAGGGTGATTGTTTGTAGTGTGATTTCCTTTACGGTCCATTGAGCTATTTAAAACGGTATTATAATCTCCCTCCATAATAATAGAGTCTTGAATTGCTTGCAAGGTCGATAATGTATTATATATATTTTCAAAGAAGTGTGGATCATCATTATTTGGTCCGTAAAGGTTAATGAGTCATATTTGTTTATGGTCCAATAACATATTTAAAATAATCCATCTACCTTGCGTATCTGTTTGGACAATTTGCACATTCGGATCAAAATTACTGTTAATTAATATCATCACCCCTTTTGAGTTTCTTTGCCCATGGGAGAAGTATATTTCGCCCCCCACATTCCTTTTTTCCACGCAACTTCATCTAGAATTTGTCACGGTTCAGACAGACGACCAGAGGACCACAATTGCGTCACACCAGAAAGTTTATTAAAACTTAAGGGAAAAGGGAAGTAGGGAGTGAATGAAGGCTCCAGGGGTAACAGGGATCCCGTCCAATGTGCTGGGTCTGTGCCCCCCCCAGTGGCAGCGATGCGTCCGATGAAGCCGGTGGTGGGTGGTCCAGAAGTCCTGGGGGGGGGAGACACAGACACAACAGGGCGGAATGAAACAAGGCAGCAGTACAGTTCAAGGGAAATCCAAAATACGTAGTAGCAAGGCAGAAGGCTGGTCAGAGTTACCGGGATTGAAGAGTAGTCAGGAGTCGTAATGGCAGAAGCAGGTCTGGATCTCCTGAGGCAGAAGAGTATCCAAAAAACAGGCAGGTCCGGGGTCACAAAACCAGGGTGAGCCAGAAGCGCGAGCAAACAGGTTCCGGGTGTGAGCTTTGCAGACGATCTGACACCGGAGAGCTGAAAGACAGGGCCTTAAATACTGGGAGAGGTAGTGGGTAATGCAGCGCAGCTGGCAGAGTAATTAGAGCAGAGCAGAGCAGGGACAGGTGGAGCTAGTTAGGCTGAGTAGAGAGAGTGGTGAGCAGAGTGGAAGAAAATTAAGGTGGTAACCCGGTGGAGTGAGAGGCCCATGACAGAACCCCCCCCCCAAGGGACGGCCCCAGAAGTCCCAAGAGCAACACCACGCCGGGCGGGAGGAGGGGAGCCGGAGGAGGGCTAGAACTCCTCCGAACGGTCCGAGTGAACGTCCTCATCCTCGGAGGAAGCCGGAGGGCCGTGGTCGGGAGATGGGACAGGTCCCGAGACAGGATCAGGCACAGGACAGGAAGCCGAGCGGGCAGGACGGTTAGGGACCCCTCTGGGGCGGCCCCTACGGATTGCAGGTTGATCAGGATGCCGTTGGTGGAAAGCGGTGATGAGAGTCCTATCCACAATCCGACTAGCTGGCACCCAGGTCCTTTCCTCAGGTCCATAGCCCTCCCAGTCAATGAGGTACTGGAGACCCCTACCCCTCCGTCTGGACCGAAGCAGGCGGCGGACGGTGTAAACCAGACCACCATCGACGAGCCGTGGAGGAGGAGGACCAGGCGCAGCAGGGACCAGCGGACTCTCATGGATGGGCTTAATCTTAGACACATGGAAAGTGGGGTGCACCCTCAGGGAATTAGGCAGTTGGAGCCGGACAGCAGTTGGGCTAATCACTCTTATGATAGGGAATGGGCCAATGAACCGAGGTGCCAGCTTCTGCGACTCCACCCTGAGTGGCAGGTTCTTCGATGACAACCACACCCTTTGACCAACATGGTAGGTGGGAGCAGGAATTCTCCGACGGTTGGCCCCGGTAGTGTAGCTGGCAACGGATCTGAGGAGTGTGGCTCGGGCTTGTGACCAGGTGCGGCGACATCGACGGGCAAAAGCAAGTGCAGATGGGCAAGTAACCTCCTCTTCCTGGCTGGCAAATAGAGGAGGCTGGTATCCATAAACACATTGGAAAGGGGACATACCGATGGCAGAGCAGGTCAGAGAATTGTGTGCGTACTCCACCCATGTCAATTGCTGCGACCAGGAGTGGGGGTTGCGTGAAGTCATGCATCGCAGTGCCTTCTCGAGCTCCTGATTAGCCCGCTCTGACTGCCCATTGGATTGGGGATGGAATCCGGAAGTCAGACTGACTGTGGCTCCCAGCAGGTGACAGAACTCCTTCCAAAAAGCGGAGGAGAATTGTGGACCACGGTCAGAAACTACATCCCTTGGCAGTCCGTGGATCCGGAAGACGTGTTCCAGGACCACCTGGGCGGTCTCCTTGGCGGTTGGGAGCTTGGGGAGGGGAATGAAGTGTGCCATCTTGCTGAAACGATCAACGATGGTGAGAATGACGGTCATGCCACTTGAAGGGGGCAGCCCCGTGACAAAGTCAAGGGCGATGTGAGACCAGGGACGTCTGGGCACAGGCAGGGGCTGCAGCAATCCGGCTGGGGGCTGGCAGGACGACTTGTGTTGGTTGCAGATGGGGCAGGCTTGGACGAATTCCCGTACATCCTTCCTCAGAGAGGGCCACCAGAACCTCTGGGCGAGCAGGTTGTAAGTGCGGGTGGAGCCAGGGTGACAAGCTAGGCGGGAGTCATGTCCCCACTGAACGACCTGGGACCTCAGGTCTTCGGGGACAAAAAGGCGGTCAGCTGGGCAAGTGCTGGGACCTGGCTGGTTACGGAGAGCCTCCAGCACCTGTTCCTCAACAGCCCAGGTCAGAGCTGCAACGATGCAGGGACTTGGCAGAATCGACACAGGGTCCTTGGAGGGGGTGTCATCCTTCTGGAATTGACGGGAGAGGGCGTCTGGCTTGGTGTTGCGTGATCCAGGCCGGTATGACAGAGTGAAATTAAACCTGGTGAAGAACAGGGCCCAGCGGGACTGCCTGGAGTTCAACCGTTTGGCCGTGCGGATGTACTCCAAGTTCTTATGATCGGTCCAAACGAGAAATGGAATGGTGGACCCCTCCAGCCAGTGACGCCACTCCTCCAAGGCAAGCTTCACAGCCAGCAGCTCACGGTTCCCTATGTCGTAATTGCACTCAGAGGGGGACAACCGACGTGAGAAAAAGGCACAGGGATGGAGCTTCCTATCCTCCGCAGCCCACTGAGAAATCACAGCACCAACTCCCACATCCGAGGCGTCCACCTCCACAATGAATTGCCGGTCCACATCAGGCATCTGGAGGATGGGAGCGGAGGTGAACCTCACCTTGAGGGTACTGAAGGCTTTGTCGGCTGCTGGGGTCCAGGTGAAGGGTTGCTTGGTGCTGGTTAGAGCAGTGAGAGGGGCAGCAACGGTACTGTAGTTCCGGATAAACTTCCTATAGAAGTTAGCAAACCCCAGAAACTGTTGCAGCTTCTTTCTGTTCTCCGGAACTGGCCATGAAGTGACTGCTGATACTTTGGCAGGATCCATTTGGATACTTCCCTCTGCCACTATGTACCCCAGGAAGGCCACTGTCTTGACGTGAAACTCACATTTCTCTGCCTTGGCGTAGAGGGAATTCTCCAGAAGACGATGAAGGACTTGCTGGACATGGCGGGTGTGTTCAGACAGGTTTCTGGAGTAGATTAAGATGTCATCCAGGTAAACGAAGACAAACTTGTTTAACATGTCCCGCAGTACATCATTCACTAGAGCCTGGAACACAGCAGGAGCATTGGTGAGGCCAAAAGGCATAACCAGATACTCGTAGTGGCCTGTTGGTGTATTGAATGCGGTTTTCCATTCATCTCCCTCCCGGATCCGCACTAGGTGGTAAGCGTTTCTGAGATCCAACTTGGTAAAAACAGTGGCTCCCTGGAGCAACTCAAAAGCAGAGGTGAGCAGAGGCAGAGGGTAACGGTTCTTCACTGTGATGTCGTTGAGTCCCCTGTAGTCGATGCAGGGGCGAAGAGATCCGTCCTTCTTCCCCACAAAGAAGAAGCCAGCACCAGCAGGAGATGAAGATGAACGGATTAATCCTGCGGACAGAGAGCCATTGATGTAGTCCTCCATGGACTTTCTTTCAGGAGCAGACAACGAATAAAGACGACCCTTTGGAGGAGCTGTTCCAGGGAGGAGGTCGATGGCACAGTCGTACGGTCGGTGAGGGGGCAGAGATGTGGCTCTTGCTTTGTTAAACACCTCTCTGAGACCATGGTAGCATTCTGGGACATTGGAGAGGTCAGGAGCGGAGTTAGTAGGTACTGGCCGAGGGGGTAGTGCGGCAGCGAGCAGGCAGGTTCGGTGGCAGTCCTCTCCCCACTCCCTGATCACCCCGGTCACCCAGTCGAGCTGAGGGTTGTGCCGGCGGAGCCATGGGTAACCCAGGATGAGGGGTTGGCCTGGAGAGGGGAGCAGGTGAAACTGGATAGTTTCTTGATGGTTTCCGGACAGACCCATCGAGACCGGGGCCGTGACATGAGTGACCGATCCGAGTAAGTGTCCGTCCAGTGCCCGGGCAGGAACAGGAGGTGTCAAACGGAGGTTCTCCAGTCCCAGTTGGCGTGCCAGCTTGATGTCCATTATGTTGGCTTCGGCGCCAGAATCCACCAGAGCAGCCAGGGTGTGAGTTGAGTCAGAGAGGCGGAGGTGAACTTGCAGCAGGGGTTTGCGGTCGGAGGACTGGATGGTCATTGAACTCAACCGGACTCCCCCTATGCCCGGTGAGCTTCGGCCCTTTAAAGGGCAGGTTACCACACGATGTCCATCACCTCCACAATAGAGGCAGAGGTTTGAGGTGAAGCGGCGCTGGCGCTCTGCAGGAGTGAGAGAGGCTCGCCCAATCTCCATAGGCTCAGACTGATCAAGCTGACCTGGGTGAGTGGCAGTAGATGACAGGAGCCCAGTCGGATCTCTCCGAATGCCGGTAGTAGGTGGACCTTGGCGCCCCCTCTCACGACGACGGGTCTGTATCCTTCTGTCGATCCTGACAGTCAGTGCGATGGCTTCATCAAGAGTGGAAGGCAGTTCATGGGAGACCAACTCGTCCTTGATATAGTCAGCCAAACTATGGAAGAACGCGTCCACCAACGATGGTGTGTTCCAAGAACTTCGTCTAGCCAGGGTTCGGAAGTCGATGGAATGGTCTGCGACTGTACGTCTGCCTTGTCGAATACTGAACAGTTCACGAGACGCCTCTGCGGTGGGTGAATCCAGGTCAAACACCTTCAGCATCTCCTCAGCAAACAGGTCGAAGGTTGCACATGCGGGGGTTTGACGTTCGAACTCTGCTGTTCCCCAGAGTCGAGCTCGGCCCGTCAGGTGAGTGATGGCATACCCAACTTTAGCCCCCTCCGTGGCGAAGGTCCTTGGCTGCAAGGAGAACTGAAGTCGGCAGCTAGTCAGGAATGGCCGGACCTGGGTTGAATCGCCGTTGAACCGCTCGGGGTTTCCAATCTTGGGTTCCGGAGCAGCGGCTGCAATGACCGGGGCAGGTAACTCGGGGGCAGGGCTGGTGGGCAGACTGGCTGGGGTAAGGTTGGTGAGGAGTTGAATGATCATGGCGAGTTGTTGTTGCTGCTGCTGGAACTGCTGCTCATGCTCATCGGTTTCCATGTCGGGGAAAGTGTGCGCTGAGTCCATAATGGTCAGATCGTACTGTCACGGTTCAGACAGACGACCAGAGGACCACAATTGCGTCACACCAGAAAGTTTATTAAACTTAAGGGAAAAGGGAAGTAGGGAGTGAATGAAGGCTCCAGGGGTAACAGGGATCCCGTCCAATGTGCTGGGTCTGTGCCCCCCCCAGTGGCAGCGATGCGTCCTATGAAGCCGGTGGTGGGTGGTCCAGAAGTCCTGGGGGGGGGAGACACAGACACAACAGGGCGGAATGAAACAAGGCAGCAGTACAGTTCAAGGGAAATCCAAAATACGTAGTAGCAAGGCAGAAGGCTGGTCAGAGTTACCGGGATTGAAGAGTAGTCAGGAGTCGTAATGGCAGAAGCAGGTCTGGATCTCCTGAGGCAGAAGAGTATCCAAAAAACAGGCAGGTCCGGGGTCACAAAACCAGGGTGAGCCAGAAGCGCGAGCAAACAGGTTCCGGGTGTGAGCTTTGCAGACGATCTGACACCGGAGAGCTGAAAGACAGGGCCTTAAATACTGGGAGAGGTAGTGGGTAATGCAGCGCAGCTGGCAGAGTAATTAGAGCAGAGCAGAGCAGGGACAGGTGGAGCTAGTTAGGCTGAGTAGAGAGAGTGGTGAGCAGAGTGGAAGAAAATTAAGGTGGTAACCCGGTGGAGTGAGAGGCCCATGACACATTATTCATTTTGTGTATGGTTTCCTAGAAACAAGGGGTAGCTCACTAACCCTTTGGCTCAACTTACCCTACTCTCCCCTATATATTTGCCCATTAATTGAATTGAATTGACAGTCATCTAGTTTAGTTGTAATGCATTATAGTCTACCCATGTGAGTAGGCGTCAGTACCCTACTTTGGAAGAACGTTGACAAGCTCTAAGGAACATCAAGGTCACTGTAGATAGCAGACAAAATAAAACATTGTTTTGACTCCCCAGAGTGTGACCTGATGTTACATAGTCACTGCTGCCTAGATCTCATTGGCTGGGAGATAGATACTGTATGAGGGGAGGGGACAGAAATGGTCAGAACTGATAAAGATATAAGAGCGTATATGAGGGCTTCCCCAGTCCCTAGTGCTTCCATGAGATAGAGAAAGAAAAGTAACTGTATGTGAATGTATGGCATAGCAATACGACCCTTTGTAAAAGTCCTAAATTGTGACACTACACAAACTGAGAAAGTGAGAACTGCATTGTGGGGTATATAGAATGACAGCGGTGGAGGCTGCTGAGGGTAGGACGGCTCATAATAATGGCTGGAATGGAGCAAATGGAATGGCATCAAACACATGGAAACCATGTGTTTAATGTATTTGATACCATTCCACTGATTCTGCTCCAGCCATTACCACGAGCCAGTCCAACCCAATTAAAGTGCCACTAACCTCCTGTGAATGACAGAGCCAACAAAATGAGATGAGCCAACAGTAATTGTATGACAGGACTGAAAGTAGACTACTTCAAACGATAACACCGTTTTTTTATTGCTTTGGTGCAATTTTCACAAGTATGTGGACATTTTCACAACTCTTAGTACAAAACTCAAAACAGATAATCAAAAAGGCAGTTGTTTCAAAACTCTAAGCACATTTTCAATTGACTAAGTACAACACACAAAATCATACAGTCACTTTTTCACCGAACTTAATCAGTGTTTCATCTAGAAATACATGTTTAACATTATAATATCAAATCAAATCAAATGTTATTTGTCACATGCGCCGAATACAACAGTGAAATGCTTACTTACAAGCCCTTAACCAACAATGCAGTTTTAAGAAAGAATACAAAAAATAATAATTCAAAATAAAAGTAACAAATAATTAAAGAGCAGCAGTAAAAATAACAATAGCGAGGTTATATACAGGGGGTACCGGTACCGAGTCAATGTGCGGGGGCACCGGTTAGTCGAGGTAATTGAGGTAATATGTACATGTAGGTAGAGTTATTAAAGTGACTATGCGTAGATAATAAACAGAGAGTAGCAGCAGCGTAAAAGGGGGGGGGGGGGGGGTCTATGACTAGGGTGGCTGGAGTCTTTGACAATTTTTAGGGCCTCCCTCTGACACTGCCTGGTATAGAGGTCCTGGATGGCAGGAAGCTTGGCCCCAGTGAGGACCCATGCCAAATATTTTCAGTCTCCTTAGGGGGAATAGGTTTTGTCGTGCCCTCTTCACAACTGTCTTGGTGTGCTTGGACCATGTTAGTTTGTTGGTGATGTGGATACCAAGGAACTTGAAGCTCTCAACCTGCTCCACTACAGCCCCGTCGATGAGAATGGGGGCGTGCTCGGTCCTCTTCTTTTTCCTGTAGTCCACAATCATCTCCTTTGTCTTGATCACGTTGAGGGAGAGGTTATATGAATAAATGTTCATATAAAGTAATTACCTTTCACAATGCAATGCTCACATTACTTTTGATATTATTCTCTTCTCTTTTGTTAAAATACATTTTACTATTACTTAATCTGACTGCTCTTAATTGAAAATGTACACTGAGTGTACAAAACATTAGAAACACCTGCTCTTTCCATGACATAGACTGACCAGACTCATCACTTCTTAAATCTACTTAAATCAGTGTAGATGAAGGGGAGGAGACAGGTTAAAGAAGGATTGTTAAGCCTTGAGACAACTGAGACATGGATTGTGCATGTGTGCCATTCAGAGGGTGAATGGGCAAGAAAAAATATGTAAGTACCTTTGAACGGGGTATGGTGGTAGGTGCCAGGCGCACTGGTTTGAGTGTGTCGAGAACTGCAACACTGCTGGGTTTTTCACGCTCAACAGTTTCCCTTGTGTATCAAGAATGGTCCACCACCCAAAGGACATCCTGCCAACTTGACAAACTGTGAGAAGCATTGGAGTCAACATGGGCCAGCATCCATGTGGAATGCTTTCAACAACTTTTTAGAGTCCATGCCCTGACGAATTGAGGCTGTTCTGAGGGCAAAAGGGGGTGCAACTCAATATTAGGAAGGTGTTCCTAATGTTTTGTACCCTCAGTGTATGTCTGTAAAGTAGAAACATAAAAAGTATGATATATACTCAAATGTACTACTATGATGATGACTATTATGATTTTACTTCACAGTAAGCTTTTTAAAAATCTGATATTGACAAGATCAGATGTACTGTATGTAACAAATCAAATCAAAGTTTATTGGTCGCGTACATAGATTAGCAGATGTTACAGCATGT
>NW_028157998.1:232500-277500 GCF_964263955.1 Coregonus lavaretus | reverse complement strand
TTGTTTTGTCATGTCTAGTTAAGTGCACCTGTTTCGTATTCTGTCATGATTATGTCACCTATAAGTTTCCCTGTGTTATGTTTGGTAGTTGTGTGTTATTGTCCGTCTGTCGTTTGGTGTCGAGGTTCGGTACTTTTGTTTGTGGGTGTTTTTATGCATTTCGCGTATTAATTCGCCTCTGGTGTTTTCAAGGCCATTTATTTTGTATTTGTTCAAGTATTTCAGTAAAGTGGTTTTGACTTATCCTCTGTGTCCTGCGCCTGACTTCACCACCGCATACACATCAGTACCGTGACAGTGGTACCCCGTCAGAACCCAAAATAATTACTTATTTTATGCAAATGTTTGTAAACAACATAAACATCAACACTGTAAAGCATCAAAACGTGGTTAAAACTATAATGTTGATATCGTGGATGGTCAGTCCTTGGTCTGCATAGTTAGAGTTATAATGTTGATATTGTGGATGGTCAGTCCTAGATCTGTATAGGTTAGAGTTATAATGTTGATATCGTGGATGGTCAGTCCTTGGTCTGTATAGGTTAGAGTTATAATGTTGATATCGTGGATGGTCAGTCCTTGGTCTGTATAGGTTAGAGTTATAATGTTGATATTGTGGATGGTCAGTCCTTGGTCTCTATAGGTTAGAGTTATAATGTAGATATCGTGGATGGTCAGTCCTTGGTCTGTATAGGTTAGAGTTATAATGTTGATATCATGGATGGTCAGTCCTTGGTCTGTATAGGTTAGAGTTATAATGTTGATATCGTGGATGGTCAGTCCTTGGTCTGTATAGGTTAGAGTTATAATGTTGATATCGTGGATGGTCAGTCCTTGGTCTCTATATGTTAGAGTTATAATGTTGATATCGTGGATGGTCAGTCCTTGCATCCATAGCTCTGTCTATACATTGAGAGAGGATACATTTATCCAGCTCCATCCCTCAGCTTTTTACCGAAACGGGTGTGGAGTAGCTTTGTTATTGTTTCAATTGCTGATTGCCGCGTTGAGTTTGGGATTTAAGGGAAACTAGACTGACCTGGGTCTAATATCTGTTTTAGACCAGCCAGATTGCTCAAGATTGATTTCTAAACTGGACGTCTGTCCATGTCATGAGGAAGTCAGGAAATGCCTTCAAAACCGACCACTAGGGGCAACAGTGAGCGTTATTACCACCAAGTAGACTTGGGTTTTGCTAAGGTTATGTAATCCCATGACTCTGGATCAAAAGGTTGCGTGTTCAATCCCAGTTGCAGACACTCATTTTTTATTTTTTTATTTTTTTACCCTACCCCAAACCTTATCCCTTAACCTTGACCCTTAACTTTTAAATTTGACGTTTGGAGCAACTTCTAAATTTGACGTTTGGAGCAACTTCGAAATTTGAAGTTTAGAGAAAAGTGCAAAAATGTCTAATTCTGCAGTGAGACTGTGAGAGCTCATTGAGACACCTGCGTAGGAAGGCTCAGGAAGGCAAAGTGAATGTCTCATATAAAAATGATTTAGGCATTAATTCTGACTGGTTAAGGTAAGGCTTAAGGTTTTGGGATAGGTTTAAACTAGCACTGAGATTGAACTCGCGATCCTCGAAGCCATAGCTCGCGGCTTAACACCGTAGCAAACTGCGAACCTACTAGATAGAAAATAGGTGTTCACGTTTGCCCCTAGTGGACAGTATTGAAGGCATCCTGGGGACCTGGACAAACGTTTAATACTGCAGTGGATCTGGTGTGACCTGGCTGCTCAACTAAAGAGGTCAGATGGTCTACATCGTATATATTTAGATCTAAAAGTTTCATAACATCATACTGCCCTAGCAGGGAAGAGAGGAAGAGGAGGGGGAGGAGGAGGAGGAGGAGGAGGAGGAGGAGGAGGAGGAGGAGGAAGAATATTAGGAAGAGGAGGAAGAGGGGGAAGAGGAGGAGGAGGAGGAGGAGGAGGAGGAGGAGGAGGAGGAGGAGGAGGAGGAGGAAGAAGAAGAAGAAAAGGGGGAGGCGGAGGGGGAGGAGGAGGAGAGAGAGGGGGAGGAGGAGGAGGAGGAAGAAGAAGAGGGGGAGGAGGAGGGGGAGGAGGAGAAGGAGGAAGAATATTAGGAAGAAGAGGAAGAAGAGGAGGAGGAGGAGGAGGAAGATGAAGAATTTTAGGAAGAGGAGGAAGAGGGGGAGGAGGAGGAGGAGGAAGAACATTAGGAAGAGGAGGAAGAGGAGGAGGAGGAGGAGGAGGAAGATGAAGAATATTAGGAAGAGGAGGAAGGGAGGAGGAGGAGGAGGAGGAGGAGGAGGAGGAGGAGGAGGAGGAGGAGGAGGAGGAGGAGGAGGAGGAGGAGGAGGAGGAAGAGGAGGAGGATGGCTGACGATGGCTTTAACAGCTCATGGCAAAGGTTCCAGCGTTGTGTGTGTGTGTGTGTGTGTGTGTGTGTGTGTGTGTGTGAGTGTGTGTGAGTGTGAGTGTGTGTGTGTGTGTGTGTGTGTGTGTGTGTGTGTGTGTGTGTGTGTGTGTGTGTGTGTGTGTAAGACATTAGCATTCTATAAAAGCCCCCATGGTTCCTTCTCTGTCCAGTATAAATATAAACACATAAACATTTAAACACATAAACACACGTCAACACGTGGCACAGATATTTGATGTCTGCAGGCTTGCAGTGAGGAGCCGGGTGGTGTCCATAGGCAGTGACTGGAGCAGAATGAACAGAGTGTAATGGTGAATGGAACGTGGTAACTTGAAAGCATAAAGCCAAAATGAAATTGCCCCTGAAAATGATTAAATGATAAAACTAGAAAATTAATGTGTTGATATATGTACTTGTGATGATAGTTGGCCAAGCCTGTGTTAACACAATGTATTGTGATGATAGTTGGCCAAGCCTGTGTTAACACGATGTATTGTGATGATAGTTGGCCAAGCCTGTGTTAACACAATGTATTGTGATGATAGTCGGCCAATCCTGTTTTAACACAATGTATTGTGATGATAGTTGGCCAATCCTTTTTTAACACAATGTATTGTGATGATAGTCGGCCAAGCCTGTGTTAACACAATGTATTGTGATGATAGTCGGCCAAGCCTGTGTTAACACGATGTATTGTGATGATAGTCGGCCAAGCCTGTGTTAACACGATGTATTGTGATGATAGTCGGCCAAGCCTGTGTTAACACGATGTATTGTGATGATAGTCGGCCAAGCCTGTGTTAACACGATGTATTGTGATGATAGTCGGCCAAGCCTGTGTTAACACAATGTATTGTGATGATAGTCGGCCAAGCCTGTGTTAACACAATGTATTGTGATGATAGTCGGCCAAGCCTGTGTTAACACAATGTATTGTGATGATAGTCGGCCAAGCCTGTGTTAACACAATGTATTGTGATGATAGTTGGCTATTAGGCAGGACGCCTGTAAGGCTGCAGGTACGGGTGTGGTTGGAGGCGTGGCCAGACAATAAAGATGGAAGTCCCACCCAGTTGTCTACATTAATTAAAATGGTGGAAGCCCTCAAAGGCCCTGCCCATGATAATACGGGTTTTGGCCACTAGAGGCCTCTATCATTCTCTATGACATCACCGTGTTCCATTGGATTCTTTCTGTGTCCTTGGATTTGAACTTCCTTTCAAAGACTCAACGAGAGGTTCAGGTAGGACTAAGGTTTCCATTGTGAATTTGCTCTTTGGGTGATTCCTCACGAAGCTAGGAAAATAAAGAAGAACATGGCTTTTTGGGGGATTTCCATGACATTGGATCCCATAAAAGGGTCCTTTTGGAGGAAGGATTGTCGACATGTATTTGACGTTTGTATCTTAAAGCATATGTCACGGGTGTGACAATGACCCTCCATTTCTTATCATGCATGCTTCTGCCTTTCTAATTGTATGATTGATCCTGTAATTTCATTGGCTGACTGTCTCTGTGTTTGTTTGAGGGGGGTTGTCGTTGTTGTTGGGGGGTATATTTAGTGAGGAACGTTTGGAATCTGTTCCAAAAAAAACATTGTAAATAAAAACATTGCAAAGAAAAAAAAACGTATAAGAAGTTCCATGGAATAATTTTCACTCACTACCTGTCCTGAACGTTTATCCCACGTGGTTTCATTCTCCCAACATGCTTGTTAGCGTAGCTTTGCACCAGCTACTCGACTGGTTCATCTCTGTTCCCTTGGCAGCATCAGTAGAACCATAGTGTAAAATGTCCCTTCAAATTAAGAGTCCCCATGCTCTTGACTCTTGGGATTGGACATTGGTTGGCCTAATGGTCTATAGTAAAACTCTCATTTGTTTCAGGTTGTATCTGTCTGATGCAGTTTTTGTACACTGGCTGCCTTCAGTTATAGGTAGATTAATCCTTCACTTTAATCATTTAGCAGACGATCTTATCCAGAGCAACTTAGAGTTAGTGAGTGCATACATTATTATTATTTATTTTTTCATACTGGCCCCCCGTGGGAATCGAACCCACAACCCTGGCATTGCAAACGCCATGCTCTACCAACTGAGCTACATCCCTGCCGGCCATTCCCTCCCCTGGGCCAATTGTGCGCCGCCCCATGGGTCTCCCGGTCGCAGCCGGCTACGACAGAGCCTGGATTCAAACCAGGATCTCTAGTGGCACAGCTAGCACTGCGATGCAGTGCCTTCGACCACTGCGCCACTCGGTTGATTCAATATTATCACAAACAATGAAGAATACCAATGAAGGTTTTAGACAGATAAACCTCTACAACCTGATTCAACTAGTGAAGTGGTTGATGACTAGATGACTAGTTGAATCAGTAGATGTGCTGTCCTAGTGAAGTGGTTGATGACTAGATGACTAGTTGAATCAGTAGATGTGCTGTACTAGTGAAGTGGTTGATGACTAGATGACTAGTTGAATCAGTAGATGTGCTGTCCCAGTGAAGTGGTTGATGACTAGATGACTAGTTGAATCAGTAGATGTGCTGTCCCTAGTGAAGTGGTTGATGACTAGATGACTAGTTGAATCAGTAGATGTGCTGTCCCTAGTGAAGTGGTTGATGACTAGATGACTAGTTGAATCAGTAGATGTGCTGTCCTAGTGAAGTGGTTGATGACTAGATGACTAGTTGAATCAGTAGATGTGCTGTCCTAGTGAAGTGGTTGATGACTAGATGACTAGTTGAATCAGTAGATGTGCTGTCCTAGTGAAGTGGTTGATGACTAGATGACTAGTTGAATCAGTAGATGTGCTGTCCTAGTGAAGTGGTTGATGACTAGATGACTAGTTGAATCAGTCGATGTGCTGTCCTAGTGAAGTGGTTGATGACTAGATGACTAGTTGAATCAGTAGATGTGCTGTCCTAGTGAAGTGGTTGATGACTAGATGGCTAGTTGAATCAGTAGATGTTTGAACCCTTCTTTCCTCTGCGCGCCCCCTTCTTTCCTCTGTGCACCCCCTTCTTTCCACTGCGCGCCCCCTTCTTTCCTCTGCGCGCCCCCTTCTTTCCACTGCGCGCCCCCTTCTTTCCGCTGCGCACCCCCTTCTTTCCTCTGCGCACCCCCTTCTTTCCTCTGCCGCCCCCTTCTTTCCTCTGCGCGCCCCCTTCTTTCCTCTGCGCACCCCCTTCTTTCCACTGCGCGCCCCCTTCTTTCCTCTGCGCGCCCCCTTCTTTCCTCTGCGCGCCCACTTCTTTCCTCTGCGCGCCCCCTTCTTTCCTCTGCGCGCCCCCTTCTTTCCTCTGCGCGCCCCATTCTTTCCTCTGCGCACCCCCTTCTTTCCTCTGCGCGCCCACTTCTTTCCTCTGCGCGCCCCCTTCTTTCCTCTGCACACCCCCTTCTTTCCTCTGCGCGCCCCCTTCTTTCCTCTGCGCGCCCCCTTCTTTCCTCTGCGCGCCCCCTTCTTTCCTCTGCGCTCCCCCTTCTTTCCTCTGCGCGCCCCCTTCTTTCATCTGCGCGCCCCCTTCTTTCCTCTGCGCGCCCCCTTCTTTCCTCTGCGCGCCCCCTTCTTTCCTCTGCGCGCCCCCTTCTTTCCTCTGCGCGCCCCCTTCTTTCCTCTGCGCGCCCCCTTCTTTCCTCTGTGCGCCCCCTTCTTGTTGAATGCTGCGTCCCAGACGCGCCCAATGGAATAGACCGAATTGATGCCAAGCTCTGCCTGTCAACTGGAAACTGTGAAGACAAGTTGTAAGTGCCATCAGGGTGCTTTTACGAATTTCAACGTTGGAAAGTGTTTGCTACATTTTTATGAACCTATTGTTGTGTGGAAACAATCATTGAAATCGAATAAGGAAACTTTTATCTTCAAGGAGAGACAAACTGGAAATGTGAAGCCTGTGAGGGCTATGAACAAAGCTAGAAGAGTGTTGCAGCAGCACATGAACACATTCATTGCCCTCCAATATTCAGTGCAGCAATTGTTTAAGGAGGAGAGGGAGCATGTTGATCTTTCAGACTGGTGTACTGTCTAGTTCGACCAAGTCAAGTGGAAGGAATTTCACCAGTGGAAGGTCATCAGCAACTCCATATCTCGAATGGAACCTGAAGCTGAAGCTGAACGTGCTGTTCTTGTAGAACGTGCTGCTGGCTTGAAGCAAAAACACGCTTTGGAAAAGGAGCACGCGGAATTGCAAGCAAGGAAAGAAAATCCGGCAATGGAAACTGAGATTGCAGCCATAACAGCAAAACTCAAAGCATCAAGAAACAAAGGAAAGGAGAATAGGAAAGGAAACAAGATTACAATCAAGGAAACAAAGCTACAGAGAAAGAAGAAGAAACTTCTGTGAGCAGTGCCCTGGTCTCATAGGAGACACCACCTGGTCTCACTGGAGACACCACCTGGTCTCACTGGAGACACCACCTGGTCTCATAGGAGACACCACCTGGTCTCACTGGAGACACCACCTGGTCTCATTGGAGACACCACCTGGTCTCATAGGAGACACCACCTGGTCTCACTGGAGACACCACCTGGTCTCATTGGAGACACCACCTGGTCTCATTGGAAACACCACCTGGTCTCACTGGAGACACCACCTGGTCTCATTGGAGACACCACCTGGTCTAATTGGAGACACCACCTGGTCTCACTGGAGATACAGCCTAGTCTCCCTGGAGACACTACCTGGTCTCCCTGGAGACACCACCTGGTCTCACTGGAGACACCACCTGGTCTCACTGGAGACACCACCTGGTCTCACTGGAGACACCACCTGGTCTCATTGGAGACACCACCTGGTCTCATTGGAGACACCACCTGGTCTCACTGGAGACACCACCTGGTCTCATTGGAGACACCACCTGGTCTCATTGGAGACACCACCTGGTCTCATTGGAGACACCACCTGGTCTCACAGGAGACACCACCTGTTCTCACTGGAGACACCACCTGGTCTCACTGGAGACACCACCTGGTCTCATTGGAGACACCACCTGGTCTCATAGGAGACACCACCTGTTCTCACTGGAGACACCACCTGGTCTCACTGGAGACACCAACTGGTATCACTGGAGACACCACCTGGTCTCACTGGAGACACCACCTGGTCTCACTGGAGACACCACCTGGTCTCATTGGAGACACCACCTGGTCTCACTGGAGATACCACCTGGTCTCACTGGAGACACCACCTGGTCTCATTGGAGACACCACCTGGTCTCATTGGAGACACCACCTGGTCTCACTGGAGACACCACCTGGTCTCATTGGAGACACCACCTGGTCTCATTGGAGACACCACCTGGTCTCACTGGAGACACCACCTGGTCTCATTGGAGACACCACCTGGTCTCATTGGAGACACCACCTGGTCTCACTGGAGACACCACCTGGTTTCATTGGAGACACCACCTGGTCTCACTGGAGACACCACCTGGTCTCATTGGAGACACCACCTGGTCTCATTGGAGACACCACCTGGTCTCATTGGAGACACCACCTGGTCTCATAGGAGACACCACCTGTTCTCACTGGAGACACCACCTGGTCTCACTGGAGACACCACCTGGTATCACTGGAGACACCACCTGGTCTCACTGGAGACACCACCTGGTCTCATTGGAGACACCACCTGGTCTCACTGGAGATACCACCTGGTCTCACTGGAGACACCACCTGGTCTCATTGGAGACACCACCTGGTCTCATTGGAGACACCACCTGGTCTCACTGGAGACACCACCTGGTCTCATTGGAGACACCACCTGGTCTCATTGGAGACACCACCTGGTCTCACTGGAGACACCACCTGGTCTCATTGGAGACACCACCTGGTCTCATTGGAGACACCACCTGGTCTCATTGGAGACACCACCTGGTCTCACTGGAGACACCACCTGGTCTCACTGGAGACACCACCTGGTCTCATTGGAGACACCACCTGGTCTCATTGGAGACACCACCTGGTCTCATAGGAGACACCACCTGTTCTCACTGGAGACACCACCTGTTCTCACTGGAGACACCACCTGTTCTCACTGGAGACACCACCTGGTCTCACTGGAGACACCACCTGGTATCACTGGAGACACCACCTTGTCTCACTGGAGACACCACCTGGTCTCACTGGAGACACCACCTGGTCTCATTGGAGACACCACCTTGTCTCACTGGAGACACCACCTGGTCTCACTGGAGACACTACCTGGTCTCACTGGAGACACTACCTGGTCTCCCTGGAGACACCACCTGGTATCACTGGAGACACCACCTGGTCTCACTGGAGACACCAGTCATGTCACAGGAAGGCCAAAGAGATCACCAAGGACATCAACCACCCGAGCCACTGCCTGTTCACCCCGCTATCATCCAGAAGGCGAGGTCAGTACAGGTGCATCAAAGCTGGGACCGAGAAACTGAAAAACAGCTTCTATCTCAAGGCCATCAGACTGTTAAATAGCCATTACTAACTAGCACATTAGATGCTGCTGCTGCCTATTGAAATCACTGGCCACTTTAAGAAATGGAACACTAGTCACTTCAATAATGTTTACATATCTTGCACTACCCATCTCATATGTATATACTGTATTCTATAATATACTACTGTATCTTAGTCCATGCTGCTCTGTCATTGCTTGTCCATAAATGTATATATTCTTAATTCCATTCCATACTTAGATTTGTGTGTATTGGGTATATGTTGTGAAATTGTTAGATATTACTTGTTAGATATTACTGCACTGTCGGAGCTAGAAGCACAAGCATTTCACTACACCCGCTATAACATCTGCTAAACACGTGTATGTGACAAATAACATTTGATTTGATTTGATTTGGTCATACTGGAGACACCACCTGGTGATACTGGGGCCGGTGACAGTCACACACTCCAAGGTTAAAACCTCAAACGTAAACAAGGAAAAGTTCAGTGGATGACAGTAAAAGAGAGAACCCTGCACCATCATCACAGGGTTTACCTCCTACTGAGTACAGGATCCCATCATGGAGACCATGGTGCACCAAGGCTGCGTTCTGCAAGCAACATAATTCAACCACAGCAACAGCCACTAACACTGAACTGAATGTTGTGAAATTGTTAGAGCTCTGTTGTGAATGATCCTAAACCATGCTTGATACTCCGGTTTTAACTGCATTTTTAAAACAACGCATTAGCGCAATTGTAGGAGTATAGAAATAAACATGTTATCAATGGAAAGCTTGGATCCCCCTCTTTTTTTAACAACGGTCAAAACTGCTTTCAAAAGTGTTTTCCCCGTGATTGCATTAAGAGTTGTTGTCCGTTGACTGCTTGAATAAACGGCTCTACAAAGGCAAAGAGCATCAACTAGAAAACAGTCCAACTGAAGACAAAAAAGGCTTTAAAGTTGTTTTTGCTGTTCAGCCAAATATGTCGTAGGTAGATACGTGTAAATGCACTGATGTATCATCTTATTATGACCACTGATCTGACCTATGACCCCTAAAATGCTGATACTGCACTCTGCCGTTGTATGACCATAAACAGCTGTATGGGTCATGCAAAAGCAAAGTGCAGTAACTAAAAATCTAAATGTGTTTATCCAGCTTACTTGTTGTTTTTAATGGTGTTGTGTAGTTGTGTTTTCATGTTTTGAATGTTGTATTGTAGCAACCCTCAAGCTGTTTTTATCCATAAGGTAAGAACTATTTCATCACGGAGAATGTTTATCCTTATGTGACTTTGTATTACTATCAATGCTGTCCTTTTCTTTATGTTAGCGAGCGTTTCAATATTTTGTTTGCTATCTTTCTTACCATTATCTGGGTATTTTGCATTTTAATGCGAGTTAAACCATAATGTTTCTGCGTGATTGTGCCATGTTTTATTCTGGTGATAACTGGATCACTGGCTGTCTCATGGAGTGTGTGAGGGTGAGTGTCATGGTCAGGATGGCCTGAACTCAGAGCCTGATAGAATACCAAGGAAAACCGTAGTAACTGCAGTAGAACATGGTGGAACAAAGCCAGATGGCAGTAACCTCACTTACTGCTGTTTCCTTGGTTTTTACTGGGATTGTGTAGTTACAGCAAATTAGACCCTCCATTTTCTCTGAAACAGAAGATAATTGAACCAGGACACTTTGTCACAAGATATAACAGATACTATGAAGCCTGATTTAGGTCTGAACTCATCTTTGACCAAATGTGTAGCAGCAGTTTGTAATTGTACGGCAGAATAGCTGTGCACATAATCCTAATACCTCTTCATGGACTACATTTGAGCACTTGAACAGTGTCTTCTTTTAGGGCGTGAACTGGTATGGTAAGATTACCTAGTGGGGCCAGTAACTGAAAGGTTGCTGGTTCAAATACCTGAGCCGTCAAGGTAAAAATCTGTCTGTTCCCTTAAGCAAGGCACTTACACCTGATTTGCTCCAGGGGGCGGCGTACTACTATGACCCTGTAAAACAACACATTTCACTGCATCTATCCGGTGTCTGTGACAATACATTTAAAAATATTTTATTTATTTATTACAACAGTTAATTTAACAATGCTGGTTATAAATCTTGTTGACATTCATCCAAGGACACCTTGACTTGCATTACACTCTCCTTCCAGAAAAATATTCTCATGAAATCATATGACTTATAGTTAGAGAAAAGGATTCCTGTGAACGCGGCCTGCTACAGCAGGAAACAAGTTATGGATGTGTGAACTGTCTTGGCATCTTTTTGGGGTGACCACATTGGAACATTCCAACATTCATCTTTAAGGACATGAACTGGCAGAACAGGTTTCAGCAAAGTATGGAGTCATTGTTTTCAGGAAGGTGTCTCCATGGCGATAGGAGGGACAGGAGGCAGACTAAGGGCAAGGGAAGCCACCTGAACTACTGCCCTACAAAGGCAAAGAGCAGTCTACGCAAACAGTGAATCTGAGAAAAATGGCTTTAAAGTTGTTGTTTTTTGGTCCATGCATATCAACCATGACCACTGATCTGACCTATGACCCCTTAAATGCTGAAACTGCACTCTGCCTTTGTATGACCTTAAATAGCTGTATGGGTCATGCAAAAGCAAAGTGCAGTATGTAGAAATCTAAATGTGTTTATCCAGCTTTCTTGTTGTTTTTCTGTTTGATGGAAACAGTTGGAGTGTTGTAACTATATTCCAACTGTATTTAATGGTGTTATGTAGTCGTGTTTTCATGTTTTCAATGTTGTATTGGAGTAGGCCTAACCCTCACCAATATTTCTGGTGATGGAGAGAGACACCAGACAAGACACAGAGACAGCAACAGAAGAATATGATATGATGGAGAGAGACACCAGACAAGACACAGAGACAGCAACAGAATAATATGATATGATGGAGAGAGACACCAGACAAGACACAGAGACATCAATAGAAGTATAGGATAAGATGGAGAGAGACACCAGACAAGACACAGGGACAGCAATAGAAGAACAGGATATGATGGAGAGAGACAGAACAGGCCATAACAGAAGAAAATAGACACAGGAGACAGTAACAAACTAGAACCTGAGACAGCAACAGACAAGACACAGACATCAACAGACAAGACATAGACAACAACAGACAAGACACAGACAGCAAAATACAATTTACAGACAACAACACACAGGAAACAGACAGCAACAGACAAGACACAGACAGCAACAGACAAGACACAGAGAAAGTGACAGAAGAGGGCATATGGAGAGAGAACCAAGGTTGGTTGAGCAGAAGAGGGCATACAAGAGAAATAGCAACAGAAGAAGGCAGACAAGAGAGACAGCAACAGAAGAGGACAGACAAGAGAGAAAGCAACAGAAGAGGGCAGACAAGAGAGACAGCAACAGAAGGGGGAGACAAGAGAGACAGCAACAGAAGAGGGCAGACAAGAGAGACAGCAACAGAAGAGGGGAGATAAGAGAGACAAAAGCAGAAGAGGGGAGACAAGAGAGACAGCAACAGAAGGGGGGAGACAAGAGAGACAGCAACAGAAGGGGGGAGACAAGAGAGAAAGCAACAGAAGAGGGTCAACAAGAGAGACAGCAACAGAAGAGGGCAGACAAGAGAAACAGCAACAGAAGGGGGGAGACAAGAGAGACAGCAACAGAAGGGGGGAGACAAGAGAGAAAGCAACAGAAGAGGGTCAACAAGAGAGACAGCAACAGAAGAGGGCAGACAAGAGAAACGGCAACAGAAGGGGGGAGACAAGAGAGACAGCAACAGAAGAGGGCAGACAAGAGAGACAGCAACAGAAGAGGGCAGACAAGAGAGACAGCAACAGAAGAGGGCAGACAAAAGAGACAGCAACAGAAGGGGGGAGACAAGAGAGACAGCAACATAAGAGGGTCAACAAGAGAGACAGCAACAGAAGAGGGGAGACAAGAGAGACAGCAACAGAAGAGGGTCAACAAGAGAGACAGCAACAGAAGAGGGCAGACAAGAGACAGCAACAGAAGGGGGGAGACAAGAGAGACAGCAACAGAAGAGGACAGACAAGAGAGACAGCAACAGAAGAGGGGAGACAAAAGAGACAGCAACAGAAGGGGGGAGACAAGAGAGACAGCAACAGAAGAGGGCAGACAAGAGAGACAGCAACAGAAGAGGGCAGACAAGAGAGACAGCAACAGAAGAGGGCAGACAAGAGAGACAGCAACAGAAGGGGGGAGACAAGAGACAGCAACAGAAGAGGGGAGACAAGAGAGACAGCAACAGAAGAGGGGAGACAAGAGAGACAGCAACAGAAGAGGGCAGACAAGAGAGACAGCAACAGAAGAGGGCAGACAAGAGAAACAGCAACAGAAGAGGGGAGACAAGAGAGACAGCAACAGAAGGGGGGAGACAAGAGAGACAGCAACAGAAGGGGGCAGACAAGAGAGACAGCAACAGAAGAGGGCAGACAAGAGAGACAGCAACAGAAGAGGGTAGACAAGAGAGACAGCAACAGAAGAGGGTAGACAAGAGAGACAGCAACAGAAGAGGGGAGACAGGAGACAGCAACAGAAAAGGGGAGACAAGAGAGACAGCAACAGAAGAGGGCAGACAAGAGAAACAGCAACAGAAGAGGGGAGATAAGAGAGTCAGCAACAGAAGAGGGGAGACAGGAGAGACAGCAACAGAAGAGGGCAGACAAGAGAGACAGCAACAGAAGAGGGGAGACAAGAGAAACAGCAACAGAAGAGGGGAGACAAGAGAGACAGCAACAGAAGAGGGGAGACAAGAGAGACAGCAACAGAAGAGGGGAGACAAGAGAGACAGCAACAGAAGAGGGGAGACAGGAGACAGCAACAGAAGAGGGGAGACAAGAGAGACAGCAACAGAAGAGGGCAGACAAGAGAGACAGCAACAGAAGAGGGTAGACAAGAGAGACAACAACAGAAGAGGGCAGACAGGAGACAGCAACAGAAGGGGGGAGACAAGAGAGATAGCAACAGAATAGGGGAGACAAGAGAGACAGCAACAGAAGGGGGAAACAAGAGAGACAGCAACAGAAGAGGGTAGACAAGAGAGACAGCAACAGAAGACAGAGAAAGCAATGGAGAAAGCCATTTTTCTCAGATTCACTGTTTGCATAGACTGCTCTTTGCCTTTGTAGGGCAGTAGTTCAGGTGGCTTCCCTTGCCCTTAGTCTGCCTCCTGTCCCTCCTATCTGCCTCCTGTCCCTCCTATCATGATTTTCACATTGACGGCTCGGGTATTTGAACCAGCGACCTTTCAGTTACTGGCCCAACGTTCTAACCACTAGGCAATGTGACCACACCATACCAGGTCCCGCCCTAAAAGAAGACAATGTTTAAGTGTTCAAATGTAGAAGAGTATGTGCACAGCTATTCTGCCGTACAATTGCAAACTGCTGCTACACATTTGGTCAAAGATGAGTTCAGACCTAAATCAGGCTTCATAGTATCTGTTATATCTTGTGACAAAGTGTCCTGGTTCAATTATCTTCCGTTTCAGAGAAAATGGAGGGTCAAATTTGATGTAACTACAAAATCCCAGTAAAAACCAAGGAAACAGCAGTAAGTGCGGTTACTGCCATCTGGCTTTGTTCCACCATGTTCTACTGCAGTTACTACGGTTTTCCTTGGTATTCTATCAGGCTCTGAGTTCAGGCCATCCCGACCATGACACTCACCCTCACACACTCCATGAGACAGCCAGTGGTCCAGTTATCACCAGAATAAACATGGCACAATTCCGCGGATAATTTTGGTCATGAAGTCACTCTTGTCCAAAACTGAGTTTAGTGAGACTTGTGGTTGTGACTGCATCACAACGTGAATGAAGGTTGCCCATATGCCCACACCAAGTAATAATCAATTCAGAATGCAACTGCATGCGACCCAATCGTAATGCCTGTGGTAAATTTGGGTTGACTTTGGATATCCCTATGGGGCTAGTTAGGGACCATCAGTAAATTACACCATGTACATGGGACAACATGTTAAAATTCCAATAGCTCCAAATTTGGATTGCAAAACTAAAGAGAAACATCAGACAAGACAAAGAGACAACAACAGAAGAATAGGATATGATGGAGAGAGACACCAGACAAGACACAGAGACAGCAACAGAAGAATATGATATGATGGAGAGAGACACCAGACAAGATAAAGAGACAGCAACAGAAGAATAGGATATGATGGAGAGAGACACCAGACAAGATGAAAGACATCAATAGACGACACAGAGAAAATGATGGAGAGAGAGGAGGGGAGAACACACAGTAGACTATCATTAAAAGCTGATATAGGGATTATAATTACTGCACTGTGTGTGTGTGTGTGTGTGAGAGAGAGAGAGAGGAGAGAGAGAGAGAGAGAGAGAGAGAGAGAGAGAGAGAGAGAGAGATGGAGAGAGAGAGAGAGAGAGAGAGAGAGAGAGAGAGAGAGAGAGAGAGAGAGAGAGATGAGAGAGAGAGAGAGAGAGAGAGAGAGAGAGAGAGAGAGAGAGAGAGAGAGAGAGAGAGAGAGAGAGAGAGAGAGAGAGAGAGAGAGAGAGAGAGAGAGAGAGAGAGAGAGAGAGAGAGAGAGAGTTTAGGTGCTGTGGGATTATTTAATCAGTTTGGCTCATTGGACAGGTCAGAGTCTATATTTGAAGTTCTTGAGTGGTTTTTGGCAATACACTGGTGATGTATTCCTGGATTTAGCTGTTGAAATTCCTTCCTGGACCCTCCTACTGGCTGTGGGCTAAGCCACCGATGTCTTCAAATCCTAGGGTAGAGAGGAGCTGCTACCCCTGGGGAGAGAGGAGCTGTTACCCCTGGGGAGAGAGGAGCTGTTACCCCTGGGGAGAGAGGAGCTGTTACCCCTGGGGAGAGAGGAGCTGTTACCCCTGGGGAGAGAGGAGCTGCTAGCCCTGGGGAGAGAGGAGATGCTACCCCTGGGGAGAGAGGAGCTGCTACCCCTCGGGAGAGGGGAGCTGCTACCCCTGGGGAGAGAGCTGCTACCCCTGGGGAGAGAGGAGCTGCTACCCCTGGGGAGAGAGGAGCTGTTACCCCTGGGGAGAGAGGAGCTGTTACCCCTGGGGAGAGAGGAGCTGTTACCCCTGGGGAAAGAGGAGCTGTTACCCCTGGGGAGAGAGGAGCTGTTACCCCTGGGGAGAGAGGAGCTGCTACCCCTGGGGAGAGAGGAGCTGATACCCCTGGGGAGAGAGGAGCTGTTACCCCTGGGGAGAGAGGAGCTGTTACCCCTGGGGAGAAAGGAGCTGCTACCCCTGGGGAGAGAGGAGCTGCTACCCCTGGGGAGAGAGGAGCTGTTACCCCTGGGGAGAGAGGAGCTGCAATGAAGAGAGACGGTGACCCTGCTCGGGAAGAGCTTAATGACTGGTGATTGTTGGGGCACGTTTGGCAGGAGCTTCATTGATGAAGACTGCTGAACTTGCTGATGTTTCACAATATGCCATGGCCGTCTCAGTCACCAGGTCTCAACCCAATTGAAGACAACCATCAACAAAACACTCAATTATGGAATTTCTTGTGGAAGAATGATGTCACATCCCTCCAATAGAGTTCAAGATACTTTTTTTTCTTTTTTCTTTTTTCAACCTTGACAATAAACATGTTAATGAACCACAAACACTTGATGTTTAGGAATGGCACACACATAGGGAGACAGTTTGCGTTCCTTCCCACATATGCACCTAGGAAGATGTAGTGTTTCTCAACCTGTCATTTTACATAATGTTGCAAGACACATACCATCAAATGAATCCATAGACTTTTGTCCATATTTACAGAAGGCTGTCATTTCACAAATTGTTCCTATATTGAAAGGACATAGGGAAAATAAAGTCAAACATTTCAATACAAAATAATAAAAACAATCACAGCATTACTCAGTCTTAATGTATTTTAACCATATTAACCTGTTTAATCAAATTGTTTTCATTTGGAACACTAAATCAGAACTACATTTGGAGTTCCAGACACTTGTAGAATGAATGCCAAGGCACATTGTAAGAGCTATAAAGAGACAGGGAGTGGGAGAGAGAACAGGTAGAACCTGATATGGAAATGAGCAGAACAAACTAAAGGAACTTTCCACCACCGAATGATCATTCCAGACTCTACTTCTATTGAGAGACATATAAAAGGTAAGACGACGATTGTTATGATATTAATATAGTTGATGATATTGTTATGTGTATTAATATAGTTGATGATATTGTTATGTGTATAATATAGTTTATGATATTGTTATGTGTATTAATATAGTTGATGATATTGTTATGTGTATTAATATAGTTGATGATATTGTTATGTGTATTAATATAGTTGATGATATTGTTATGTGTATTCATATAGTTGATGATATTGTTATGTGTATTAATATAGTTGATGATATTGTTATGTGTATTAATATAGTTTATTATATGTTTTGTGGACAGTGTTATAATAGGCCTACTCTCCTTAACATGTTTTGGATATAAATTAGATGCGTGGGGTGAATTCGTTCTGTTTCCATCTGAGTGCCCCAGGGTGATCACTCCTACACTATCTAGAATCTAAAAGGGTTCTTTGGCTGTCCCCATAGGAGAACCCTTTGTAGAACCCTTTTTGGTCCTAGGTAGAACCCTTTTGGGTTCCATGAAGAATCCTTTCCACAGAGGGTTCTACATGGAAGCCAGAAGGGTTTTACCTGGAACCCAAAAGCGTTCTCCTGTGGGGACAGCCAGAGGACCCTTTTGGAACTCTTTTTTCTAAGAGTGTACTGTATCATAGGTCTATAGACTTGTCTTCTCAAAACAGGCTTAAAACACAACAAGCAACAACATTTTCTCTTTCTAATCTACTGTTAACTCTTTTCACTCAGGAAGGTATTTCGTGAGAAAGAGAGACAAATAAATACAGTGGAAAGACTAACAACAACTTACACTTCCTCGAAACAGGTTGTGTGTGTTCATTAGTGCCCACCGTAGCAAAACGTTTGGCAACAGAAACCGTTTAGGTCACGTTGGACAGCGTTTGGAGTAAACTGTTTATGCAACATTTTAAAACTGTTGGCTGCGGAGTCAACTAATGAATACGACCCAGGTAGTAGCCTACAACTCGGCTGTTGATGTCTGCCTCATGCTGTAACCTGTATGTAGCCTGAGGGGTGTACTATGATGCAAGCTAGATATACTGGTTAAAACCGATTTGTTGGTGATCAATCCTGCTACTGATAACCTATGTGAACTGATCTGAACAGGTTTAGGCTGGTCTTCTAGGATATGTAGGCTATAGCTGAGGTATAGACCTCCATCTGCATTTCACTAACAAACCTCTGTTATATATTATAACCTAGCCTACTTTACATAATATAAATCTCCTACTTGTTGCAAAAAACCTTTCTGTACGGATCTGATCCCCCTCAGATCAATCATGTCCATTTTGTCCCTTCTGTCTACATTCTCAGATACGTTTAGAAAATAACAGATTGAAAGAAATAGTCTACTTTTAATAAATACACATTAGCCTGAGAGAGTGGAAGGGCTGAGAGGAATGTGGCCTTGTGTTGCTGCACTGTCTATAACTACCTAAACAAACAGTAACAGGGAGATGAGGTGAAAGACATCAGTCACGACTACATGTTGTTACAGGCTTTGGTATTTCCATTTATATTTTGAGGTTGGACGTTAGCACGTTGGCCGCACCTCTTGGCGCCACCTCAATAGACAGTATGCTTATGCCTGTGCTGGCTTGTCATCTCTTTAGTCAGAAGGGTTCCATCTGTTATGTGATATTGAAGAGCAGCTGGTCCAGTGTTCTGGCTGGCCTTAGAGATGTTAGAAGACTGGCACCTCTTTGTAACTCTGCTTCTTTAAGTTGATGAACAAAGTATTTCTGTCTTGTATCTCCCAGGGTTTGGTCTGGTTTGGTTTGGTTTGGTTTGGTTTGGTCTAGTTTGGTCTGGTTTGCTCTGGTTTGGTTTGGTGTGGTCTGGTCTGGTCTGGTTTGGTTTGGTCTGGTTTGGTCTGGTCTGGTTTGGTCTGGTTTGGTCTGGTTTTGTCTGGTCTGGTTTGGTCTGGTTTGGTCTGGTCTGGTTTGGTCTGGTTTGGTGTGGTCTGGTCTGGTCTGGTTTGGTTTGCTCCACTTGTTCTTTTATTCCATATTGTAAGTAGGAGGGTTTTTATTTCAGATGTCCTCGTCTGGAGCCACTTCAATGGGCACTCATGGTGGGAGTCTTTTAGGTACCACTTTCTTGTTGCTAGTCAACATTCAGTGAACACTAGGGATTGGTCGATTAATACCGGAGCTACGATGTGCCGTTGCAGTTTTCAAAGCACTACTGATTTGACACAACGTATCAATGCTTGTATCAAAGTAACAATACTACGTGATGATGACGGTCGAAGCTTCGGACATCACACTACCATCTGACAGCTGTCAGAAGAGCATTGACCTCTGCTGGAGGCTTTGTGTTTTTTTCTATACTGAACAAAAATATAAACGCAACATGTAAAGTATTGGTCTCAGGTTTCATGAGCTGAAATAAAAGATCCCAGAAATGTTCCATTCGCACAAAAAGCTTATTTCTCTCCAATTTTGTGCACAAATGTGTTAACATCCCTGTTAGTGAGCATTTCTCTGTTGCCAAGATAATCCTTCCACCTGACAGGGGTGGAATATCAAGAAGCTGATTAAACAGCATGATCATTACACAGGTACACCTTGTGCTGGGGACAATAAAAGGCCACTGGAAAATGTGCAGTTTTGTCACACAACACAATGCCACAGATGTCTCAGGTTTTGAGGGAGCGTGCCATTGGCATCCTGACAGCAGGAATGTCCACCAGAGCTGTTGACAGATAATTGAATGTTAATTTCTCTACCATAAGCTGCCTCCAACGTTGTTTTAGAGAATTTGGCAGTACGTCCAACCGGCCTCACAAAATGTGAGAGATCTCACTGATTTCTCCCTGGTGCCAGTGCTTTTTCCAAAGCAAAGTCTCTTTCAAACACTGACCTCTACTGGACACCTTATTTATACATTTAGTTTGATGTCTTCCAGTTTGTAGCCCCTGAATGGGAGCTCAGCAGGTAGGGATGGGGATTGGGATTTCCCATTGTTGTTCAAATAATTTGTTTTATTTAGTGTAACCTATGATAATCTTCTGTATTTAGTTTCCTAAATAATACCACAGATGCATCATTTTTGAAAACATAGTGAACCTGGAGGCAAAAAGCGAACCCCACATTCTAACTAAATATTGTTTATTAGCACTCAAATCTATCAATGGCATTTTCGGCACAATTTGGTGAAAGCCCCAAAGCATTCAGAAAGCCTCTGTTTCCCATCACTAGTGGACACCCCCATGAGTGTCTTTCAAAACCCCTCCTAAAACCACCTGTTTCGTTTTGGTTGTTGTTAGTGACTCTTTGTTAGTTCCTTCTTCTGTTTGAGAGACAATGTTTTATTTCTTGTTGGGGAACGTAACAATGTTCCTGTGATTAAATTAAATCACCTGACTGTTTGGATGTGTCTGTTAGTAAATGTTTTATTTCTAAGAGATCATGAATAAAAGAGAACAATTGACATTCTAGAATGAGTTGTCACTGTGTTCACCACAACTAACATGCTGCATCTCTGTTTAGGGGTCAGTGGTCTAAAATGAGTCTCTCTGGGGAGAGAGAGGAGGGGGTCCCTGCCTCTAAAATGAGTCTCTCTGGGGAGAGAGAGGAGGGGGGCCCTGCCTCTAAAATGAGTCTCTCTGGGGAGAGAGAGAAGGGGGGGCCCTGCCTCTAAAATGAGTCTCTCTGGGGAGAGAGTGGAGGGGGGCCCTGCCTCTAAAATGCGTCTCTCTGGGGAACATGACACCAAAGCTAAGAGCTGAGATGACAATTTTATGAATAATTTATTATGTTTATATCCAAAACGCTATTTCCCCAAAAAAATCACGTGTTTTTTTTAAATATAATTTATTGCTAATATTACTTTTCTCAGATTTTTAATTCATAGATTTTAAATGTGTATGAATTTTTTGGGTTGTTGTTTGCAAAACACTACATTTCCAATGTTCAGCTAGAATAAAATGTTTGTATCCTGAATATATGACTGTGATATGTGGTTGTCTCACCTAGCTATCGTAAGATGAATGCACTTACAGATGCCATGTCTTCATTTCACCCAGTTTCTCTCAGCAGGAAAATAATCCTGCAGCAACAGGAAATGTGAATTATTATTTGGATTATAATTAATGGAATTTTTTTGTAGGGGTTGATAAATTTTTCATTATAGCAAAATAAGTCTGAAATTTTGAAGTGGAAATTATAAACTTTAGAAGCCTTTTTAAACCTTGAATACATTACAAGTATGCATTTCCTGCTGTGTGGGAAAATTCCTTTTCAAATTTCAAATGTAAAAAAGAGAAAAGTAAAAAGAAAGTAAAGTCGTAGCCGGCTGCGACCGGGAGAGGGGTGGTGCACAATGGGCCCAGGGTAGGGGAGGGAATTGCTGGCAGGGATGTAGCTCAGTTGGTAGAGAATGGTGTTTGCAATGCCGGGGTTGTGGGTTCGATTCCCACAGGGGGGCAGTATGAATAATAATGTATGCACTCACTAACTGTAAGTCGTTCTGGATGAGAGTGTCTGCTAAATGACACAAAAAAAAAGTTTATTGCAACATTTTAAAACTGTTGGCTGCTGAGTAAACTAATGAATACGACCCAGGTTGTAGCCTACAACTCGGCTGTTGATGTCTGCCTCATGCTGAAACCTGAACTTAGCCTGAGGGGTGGACTATGATGCAAGCTAGATATACTGTTTTTTCAAAGCTTATCTAGATTTCAGTTAGCTTCACATTCCAGATCAGACTTCACCCATTAGAATATACAGAGCGCTAGTCATCAGGAAGGTGCTCTCTCAGCAGAACAGTAGATATCTCAATGACTTGACATGTTCTGGTTGTGAATTCAGGCTACAAGGTGAGAATCTTTCCATGGATTATTATAAAGTGGTAGAGAAATGTAATGTCTGGTGTAATTTTAGTACTGAATGGAAGTAAAACACTCAGACCTAACAGTCGACTTCAACTGAGACAGGTACGTGTCAGTTTAATCATACAAAATGGAGCTAACTGAATCTGGGCAAATCAAATTCAATATATTCATATATTATAGTTCTACATTTAACATTTCATATGATAACTGTAATTGTATCATAGTTCCACTATAGTGTAGTGATCCTCGCTAAATGAGCCACGTCACAATTCCAACCAATTAACCCAATTGGCGCCTGTGGCGTGATGCGTAGGTTGTTTGCCTTTTACACATGCAACCTGGGTTCGCTTCCCTGCCCCGCTGTTTGCTACATTGGTGTCAGAAGTAGTATGGTGTCTGTGAGGCCATCAGAATTTATGGCCCGGACATGTGAGGGGTCTGAGTAGTCGAAGCATGGGACTTTTGTAGGGGACAGTGTGAGTCAGGTTACAATTCCCATTGCTGTGATGCGTAGGGTGTTTGCCTTTTTCGCCAGTGACCTGGGTTTACCGCCCTACCCGCTGTTTGCTAAACTATTGATATCATAGGCTTCCCGACATCCGTTGAACAAAGATACATTATAATATGAGTGAAAGGATTTGAGGATAATATCAGTAAGTGTTGATTTAGAGTTGTCTTCTGGGTTCAGCCTTCTAGCTGCCTTTATCAATTGGGTGAATTGTAATAAATGACATGGTCTCAGAGTTTGGAGATAACCAGTCCCAGTTTAAATCACTATGACAACCATTTCATTATTTATCCAGAGCAGCAAGGGAATCTAGAGACTCAACCTTTTTTAATTTAACCTTTATTTAAGTAGACAAGTCAGTTAAGAACAAGTTCTTATTTACAATGACGGCCTACCCCGGACGACGCTGGGGCAATTGTGCGCAGCCCTATGGGACTCCCAATCACAGCCGGTTGTGATACAGCCTGGAATAGAACCAGGGTCTGTAGTGACGCCTCTAGCACTGATTGGCTCAAACGCATTAAGAAGGAAAGAAATTCCACAAATTAACTTTTAAGAACAAATTACATCCTCATCCGTTTAAGAACAAATGACAAATGTGGTCCTCTGTAGCTCAATTGGTAGAGCATGGCGCTTGTAATGCCAGGATAGTGGGTTCGATCCCCGGGACCACCCATACGTAAACATTTATGTACACATGACTGTAAGTCGCTTTGGATAAAAATGTCTGCTAAATGGCATATTAAAAGAAGGCACACCTGATAATTGAAATGCATTCCAGGTGACTACCTCATGAAGCTGGTTGAGAGATTGCCAAGAGTGTGCAAAGCTGTCATCAAGGCAAAGGGTGGCTATTTAAAGAATCTCAAATACAACATATATTTTGATTTGTTTAACACTTTTTGGGTTACTACATGATTCCATATTCATAATTCATAATTTTTATGTCTTCACTCTTATTCTACAATGTAGAAAATAGTAAAAAATAAAGAAACAATGGTTTTGGGAAAGAGCTTGGAGATTTAACAATACTCCTACAAAGGTTCTAACGATTAACTTAGCCTTCAGGTGCTTTTGGGAATCCGGGCCCAGGTGGTCTCTTTAGGAAATGTTTTGAAAAAATTTGGCCTAGGCTACATGTCCTGTTATTTGGATTTAAAACCGATTTGTAGGTGATCAATCCTGCTACTGATAGCCTATGTGAACTGATTTGAACAGGTTTAGGCTGGTCATCTAGGATATGTAGGGTATAGCTGAGGTATAGTACCAGTCAAAAGTTTGGACACACCTACTCATTCCAGGATTTGTCTTTATTTTTACTGTTTTCTACATTGTAGAACAATAGTGAAGACATCAAAACTATGAAATAACACATACACATATTGCTCATGCCTAGGCTACATGCTCTGTCCTGCTACTGGTAGGTCTATAACGTTATGGGAACTGATCTGAACAGGTTTAGGCTGGTCATCTAGGATATGTAGGCTATAGCTGAGGTATAGACCTCCATCTGTATCAGGACTAGGCTCCTGCTACTGTTACTGTTATAACGTTATGGGAACTGATCTGAACAGGTTTAGGCTGGTCATCTAGGCTATAGCTGAGGTCAGTGGTGATTTTAGCATGTCAATCTTGGTGGGGCAAAACATAAATAAAGGGGGATGCATGCCAGCAAAGCCACTCCACAACACAACACTAAACAATACATTCATTGCACTATAACGGTGACAAACGGTGGCCACAAACTGTTAGGGCCTACATAAAGCAGAGTCCCAACAGCAGAGTCCCAACAGCAGAGTCCCAACAGCAGAGTCCCAACAGCAGAGTCCCGACAGCAGAGTCCCAACAGCAGAGTCCCAACAGCAGAGTCCCAACAGCAGAGTCCCAACAGCAGAGTCCCAACAGCAGAGTCCCGACAGCTGTCCTATCATTTCTCTTCATTATTTCTCTTCATATGACAAGGATTAAAAAGGATTTGCCTGTAGATTGTTGACTTGATTCATGATGATGACTGCTGGCTAAGATTTTGAAAGTATGATGTTGACCTGATCAGTCCAATCAAAGCTACTGTAGATATAATGTGATTTGACGTCATTTTATCTGTTGGCCAATGACCTTCTTGGATGGGCACTTCTAATGTAACTCTGTGGCAGCACCCAATGGGCTTGAATTTTCTAGCTCTACCCTTAGACTTGGCGGTGACGTAGTGTCCCCATGAGTGACAGAACACTGAGCCAATCACGAAGCAATGCTCTGTATTGTCTTCTGGCTTGACCCACCACCCCAGAAAGCACTGAGCTAGGCTGCCCCACCACCACAGAAAGCACTGAGCTAGGCTGAAACACCTGCATTTTGGAGCTGCCTTACTCAAGAAAACAAAAAAGAGACCATGTTTTTTTGCGGCTTTATTAACTCAATTATATATATATTATTTTTAAATTTTTTGCAAACTGATATGTGACACGTATTAATGCCAAAATAACATGCAAAACAGGAAAGGCCACCTGCCCTGAATGACGGGTCGCCACTGGCTGAGGTATAGACCTTGATCTGCTTTACACAAAAAATTACTGTTATACATTATAACCTAGCCTACTTTAAATAATAAAAAATCTCTTAATTGTTGCAAAAAACATTTCTGTATAGATCACTGATCCCCCTGCAGATCAATCAAGCCCGTTTTAGCCCTTCTGTCTACATTCTCAGATACGTTTAGAAAAGAACAGATTTAAAGATAATAATTGGCTGACTTTTAATGAATACAAATAAGTGTGAGACATGGCCTTGTGTTGCTGCACTGTCTATAACTACCTTAACAAACAGTGATTTATTATTATTATTGACAGTTAACATGGAGAAGAGATGTCACAACCAGATGTTCATTTGATTGCATTAAATAGCCTGACTGTTTCAATATGTCTGTTAGTAAATGTTTTGTAAGAGATAATTAATAAATGATAACAATTCACATTCAAGAATTACTGTGTTAACTACAACCAACATGTTGGATCTCTGTTTAGGGGTCAGTGGTCTAAAATGAGTCTCTCTGGGGAACATGACACCGAAGCTAAGAGGTGAGATGACAATTTTGTTTAAGAATTATTAAGAGTTTATTTCCTTAATGCTATTTCCACAATAATCAGAAATGGTTGCTTATGGGTACCTTCAATATTACTGTTCTCAGATGTTTAATTAATAGATTTTAGATGTAGATAATAATTATTATTTTTATTGCAAAACGCTATATATCCATTGTTTAGCTGACATTGAATGTTTGTATCCTGTATATTTGACTGTATTATCTGGTTGTCTCACCTAGCTATCTTAAGATGAATGCACTTACTGTAAATCGCTCTGGGTAAGAGCATCTGCTAAACAGGTGGGGCTCTGCCCTGAATGACAGGTCACCACTGCTCCAAAGCAATTACATGTTGCACAGGAACCACTGACTCGCTGCATGTTTCTATTATCAAGACACCTGCTGGTACCTCTTAACTGGTTAGTACAGCTCATGAGGTGTCCTAAATATCTGCCAACTAGGTGGGACGCTTATGAATAAAGAGGCTTCATGCATAGCATTAATTTATACCCATAAGAGTAGGACTAAAACGGCTTTATTCTCAGTACTTATACGACACATTTTCTACTCTGAGACGCTTTTTGGATATGGGCCCAGATCTCAAAACATTGTTTTAAAAAACGAATAATTTTGTTTTCCATAATAAAAAATTAATATTACTAATGTAAGCCACTGTAAAGTATGGAGGACTAAAAGTGCCACAATTAAATAAATAAATACACCATTAAATAATTACTTAAATGTGTCATTAATTAATTAAAATTAGAATTAAATACATAAATGTGTTATTAAATGTGTCATTAATTAATTCAAATACCGATTCATTTTATGTAAAATACATATATAATAATTTCACTATTTACATTTACATTTCATGGTCCTGCGTTGGAGTGCTTCCTGAATTACTTAAAACTGTCAAACTGACCCATCAAAAGTTGGTAGGCGGAACCTAACGCCTGATTGGTTACCCTCTGCATCAAGCCAAGACAAATCAATTCCGGATAATGTCAGCAGGTCCTGCTTCTACATCCTCTGCTAAGTTTAAAATGTCTCTAACCAACTCCCTGGAAAGTTCACGGAGATCCTCCATTGTCTCTATCCAGGTTGGCCTACTCTACTTCAGACCAAAGCAATGGATCAGACTAGATTCGCGTTAGCCCCGCCCACTGACTTTGATGGGTCAGTTTGACAGTTTTAAGTAATTCATGAATCACTGCAATGCAGGATCATGAAATGTAAATGTAAATAGTGAAATAATTATATATGTATTTTACATAAAATGAATCGGTATTTGAATTAATTAATGATACATTTAATTACACATTTATGTATTTAATTCTAATTTGAATTAATTAATGACACATTTAAGTAATTATTTAATGGTGTATTTATTTATTTAATTGTGGCACTTTTAGTCCTCCATAGTAAAGACTGGGTTTAGTTTATTGTGTTGCTCTGCTCATGTCCGCGTTCTGGAACTGTCCGCGTCCACGTACAGAACTGTCCGCGTCCACGTACGGTTTGGCGCCAAGCATATTGTCCAGTTACGCGCAGAGTGGGCTGAGGTGATGTTGGGGAACAACGAGGGAATTCGTTACAGTGTTGAGACACCGAAGTTTATTGTTCAATTTGCTTTTTTGCTTAATGGTCAGTGACAGTATGAGTGTAGCCAGATCCTTTTCACTCGCTAGTCTTGTTTAATTGTGTGGTTCAACGGGTTCGTCATCATCCTCGAGGGACAGACGAACGACCTGCTAGTTAGCCAAGCTAGTCGGTACAGCTAGCTAAGCTAGCTACTCTTTACCAGCAGCATCCTAGTTATCCTAGCTACCACTACATCATCACCGGCTGCCTGCATTTCTTGTGGACCGATGGAGCTCCCTGGTTGTTTCTTCCACCTGTTAAGTACCGTGAAGGGCTTCTCCCTCTCTCGTTGACGGATGCTGGCTACCTACCATCCCTCTGTCCGGTTCTCCTCTCTTCACTAGATGGACGGTAACTTTAGTGTTTAACCCCTCTGTGTCCAAGGACTGAACTTTTTAATATTATTTTTGGGCCGCATCAAGTGACATTTTTTACAACGTTTATTTCGGATAAAATTAGTTCATTGCATCCGCCATGGAGCCCAGTTTCATAATATTACCTTCTGTCCCTGGTTATGAAGTAATCTCGAAAAAACAGGCCTTATGTTTGGGCATTTTTCACCCTACCAGCTCCTATTAGTTCTATTGAGCTCCGTGACACCGACTCGCCTTCAGAACGTTCTATTCCCAGCCCATTGTTCTGCGTCACAATGCCAGCTTCACTATTGTTATCAATGAGACCTGCCTGCGTTAACCCTGTAGGTTTACCTCAGGTAACTTATTATTAACAAGGTTACGGCTACTTGGTGAGTGTTAACCCTGTAGGTTTACCTCAGGTAACTGATTATTAACAAGGTTATGGCTACTTGGTGAGCGTTAACCCTGTAGGTTTACCTCAGGTAACTGATTATTAACAAGGTTATGGCTACTTGGTGAGCGTTAACCCTGTAGGTTTACCTCAGGTAACTGATTATTAACAAGGTTACAGCTACTTGGTGAGCGTTGACCCTGTAGGTTTACCTCAGGTAACTTATTATTAACAAGGTTACAGCTACTTGGTGAGCGTTGACCCTGTAGGTTTACCTCAGGTAACTTATTATTACCAAGGTTACAGCTACTTGGTGAGCGTTAACCCTGTAGGTTTACCTCAGGTAACTGATTATTAACAAGGTTATGGCTACTTGGTGAGCGTTAACCCTGTAGGTTTACCTCAGGTAACTTATTATTAACAAGGTTACGGCTACTTGGTGAGCGTTGACCCTGTAGGTTTACCTCAGGTAACTTATTATTAACAAGGTTACGGCTACTTGGTGAGCGTTAACCCTGTAGGTTTACCTCAGGTAACTGATTATTAACAAGGTTACAGCTACTTGGTGAGCGTTGACCCTGTAGGTTTACCTCAGGTAACTTATTATTAACAAGGTTACAGCTACTTGGTGAGCGTTGACCCTGTAGGTTTACCTCAGGTAACTTATTATTAACAAGGTTACGGCTACTTGGTGAGCGTTAACCCTGTAGGTTTACCTCAGGTAACTGATTATTAACAAGGTTACAGCTACTTGGTGAGCGTTGACCCTGTAGGTTTACCTCAGGTAACTTATTATTACCAAGGTTACAGCTACTTGGTGAGCGTTAACCCTGTAGGTTTACCTCAGGTAACTTATTATTAACAAGGTTACGGCTACTTGGTGAGCGTTAACCCTGTAGGTTTACCTCAGGTAACTTATTATTAACAAGGGTACGGCTACTTGGTGAGCGTTAACCCTGTAGGTTTACCTCAGGTAACTTATTATTAACAAGGTTACAGCTACTTGGTGAGCATTAACCCTGTAGGTTTACCTCAGGTAACTTATTATTAACAAGGTTACGGCTACTTGGTGAGCGTTAACCCTGTAGGTTTACCTCAGGTAACTTATTATTAACAAGGGTACGGCTACTTGGTGAGCGTTAACCCTGTAGGTTTACCTCAGGTAACTTATTATTAACAAGGGTACGGCTACTTGGTGAGCGTTAACCCTGTAGGTTTACCTCAGGTAACTTATTATTAACAAGGTTACAGCTACTTGGTGAGCATTAACCCTGTAGGTTTACCTCAGGTAACTTATTATTAACAAGGTTACGACTACTTGGTGAGCGCTAACCCTGTAGGTTTACCTCAGGTAACTTATTATTAACAAGGTTACGGCTACTTGGTGAGCATTAACCCTGTAGGTTTACCTCAGGTAACTTATTATTAACAAGGTTACGGCTACTTGGTGAGCATTAACCCTGTAGGTTTACCTCAGGTAACTTATTATTAACAAGGTTACGGCTACTTGGTGAGCATTAACCCTGTAGGTATACCTCAGGTAACTTATTATTAACAAGGTTACGGCTACTTGGTGAGCGTTAACCCTGTAGGTTTACCTCAGGTAACTGATTATTAACAAGGTTACAGCTACTTGGTGAGCGTTGACCCTGTAGGTTTACCTCAGGTAACTTATTATTACCAAGGTTACAGCTACTTGGTGAGCGTTAACCCTGTAGGTTTACCTCAGGTAACTTATTATTAACAAGGTTACGGCTACTTGGTGAGCGTTAACCCTGTAGGTTTACCTCAGGTAACTTATTATTAACAAGGGTACGGCTACTTGGTGAGCGTTAACCCTGTAGGTTTACCTCAGGTAACTTATTATTAACAAGGTTACAGCTACTTGGTGAGCATTAACCCTGTAGGTTTACCTCAGGTAACTTATTATTAACAAGGTTACGGCTACTTGGTGAGCGCTAACCCTGTAGGTTTACCTCAGGTAACTCATTATTACCAAGGTTACGGCTACTTGGTGAGCGTTAACCCTGTAGGTTTACCTCAGGTAACTTATTATTACCAAGGTTACAGCTACTTGGTGAGCATTAACCCTGTAGGTTTACCTCAGGTAACTTATTATTAACAAGGTTACGGCTACTTGGTGAGCATTAACCCTGTAGGTTTACCTCAGGTAACTTATTATTAACAAGGTTACAGCTACTTGGTGAGCGCTAACCCTGTAGGTTTACCTCAGGTAACTTATTATTAACAAGGTTATGGCTACTTAGTGAGCGTTAACCCTTTAGGTTTACCTCAGGTAACTTGGTGAGCGACCTCACTGTTCACCTGAATACACGTTGTGGTTAGCCACTGTCATGGCGTGTAGCCATCAAACGTTAAACAGTTTCTGGTCATGGTCAACCATATATGTTTTAAGAAAAAAGTGTACAATCTAAAAAAAAAACACGTCCCTGTTCTCTTTTTCAAGATGTGGCCGATTTAAACAGCCAGAAGACATTTTTTAAGTAAGAAATAACCATTTTTTTGACGACTTGTTGTTTCTAAATGGCTGCTGGGTAATTTGATATGCATCGAAATCTTAGTTTGTAGGCATGGAATTGAGCGAATGCTGCGCAGGTTCACTGAGTTGCAAACCAAATGGATATAATGGGGTGATTGTTGTCTAATCGGGTGGTCTAGCTAATGGATTTGTAGATCTGACGCAGTTGCTACCTCAGATTATGAACCTAGCAGATGTCGTGAATGAGTTATGTAGTACCCACAGACGGCCACAGGGAGGCGCAAGAGAGCTATAAACCATACTGTTTTTTTGCCTTACCCTAAACCTATCAATCAATCAATCAAATGTATTTATAAAGCCCTTTTTACATCAGCAGATGTCATAAAGTGCTATACAGAAACTCTAACCCTAAATATAACCTATTTTAGCCTTAACCCTTAACCCTAATTCTATTTTAGCCATAACCCTAACCCCTAACCCTAGGTATAACCTATTTTAGCCTTAACCTTAACCCTAATTCTAGGGTAGGGTAGCCTAGAACACTTTTAGAAACTATTTTAGTAATAATATTATCTTAGTAAATACAATTATAGTACTAAATAACATTTTGATTATTTTGTTAATCAAAACCTGTCAAGCGTTTTGCTGTTTTTTTGTTGTTATTAGTTATTTTATGATATTTGTTATTGCAAGGCAGAACACTTGATAAATAAGACACATTTGTTTTATTTTTCAAATGTGGTTTGAACTGGGTGACCTAGTAACCTCTATGTGAAAGTCCAGCAATTGGCGTGGGATAGGTGGGGCAGGTTTGAGACTGATCTAAGGAATTAACAAGAAAAATACACTTTATTCTCAGCTGCCTCACCAATGTCTTTATGTGAATTAATAACTTTTAATTGCTAATTTTCCAATAGATGGCTGCATAAGACCACGAAGCATCAGTTATAGGCTACAAGCAGCAAAAATATATGTCCCATGATTTTCTAAAATGGTCACTCATTACTTCACAGTTATCCATCCATCCATCCATCCACCCACCCACCCACCCACAAAGTGTCTTCCCTGCCACTGTTTTGGTAAAAAAGCTGGGCTTGGGCTGGAGAAATGTATCCACATAAATGTATAGACAGAGGATGGATGCTAAGACTGACCATCCATGGTACAAAAAAATATAGTTTTAACCATGTTTTGAGGCTTTACAGTGTTTGGAGTAAAAAAAAACGTGTACTTTGGGTTCTGCTGAGCAGAGCTTCCCAAAGTCGGTCATGGCAGTTGAACTAAGCTCATGAGGCATTTATAAGTTATATTATTTTCTGAATCAATGGGTAGATATCATTAATTAATAAGTCCAAAAATGGATGTGGATCCAAAAATGGATGTGGATCCAAAAATGGATGTAGTAACTGTTGATTCACCTTCAACATAAACACAGACACTAGACACTGGAAATTAGATGTGCCTTGCAAAAGTATTCAGCCCCCTTGGCGTTTTTCCTATTTTGTTGCATTACAATCTGTAATTTAAATGGATTTTTATTTGGAATTCATGTAATGGACATACACAAAATAGTTCAAATTTGTGAAGTGAAATGAAATAAAGTCCACCTGTGTGCAATCTAAGTGTCACATGATCTCAGTATATGTACACCTGTTCTGAAAGGCCCCAGAGTCTGTAACACCACTAAGCAAGGGGCACCACCAAGCAAGCGGCACCATGAAGACCAAGGAGCTCTCCAAATAGGTCAGGGACAAAGTTGTGGAGAAGAACAGATCAGGGTTGGGTTATAAAAAAAGATCAGAAACTCACTAACTGTAAGTCGCTCTGGATAGCGACTGCTAAATGAAATGTAAAATTAAAAAATGTAATACCCCAAGAGACTTGCAGCTGTAATTGCCGCAAAAGGTGGCTCTACAAAGTAGTTACGCACGCTCAAGTTTTCTGTTTTTTTGTCTTATTTCTTGTTTGTTTCACCCCAAAAAATATTTTGCATCTTCAAAGTGGTAGGCATGTTGTGTAAATCAAATGATACAACCCCCCCCCCACCCCGACCCAAAATCCATTTTAATTCCAGGTTGTAAGGCAACAAAATAGGAAAAATGCCAAGGGGGGTGAATACTTTCGCAAGCCACTGTAGGTCCCACGGTTGACAGTGCATGTCAGAGCAAAAACCAAGCCATGAGGTCGAAATAATTGTCAGTAGAGCTCCGAGACAGGACAAAGAGACATCAGCCATTGTCCTTCTACACTACTTGTGTTAAATTAACAGTGTGTTTGTGAAATCATGATGATCTCTTTGTCAGGCTGTCAGGCTGTGGAGTCACAGAGAAAGGCTGTGCTTCTCTGGTCTCAGCTCCGAAGTCAAACCCCTCACACCTGAGAGAGCTGGATCTGAGTAACAATGACCTGGAGGATTCAGGAGTGGAGCTGCTCTCTGCTGGACTGGGGAAACCCCACTGTAAACTGGAGACTCTGAGGTCAGTATTCCTGTAGTTGGTCAACAAGTGATAACTGTTCACCAGATCCACATGTGTTTACCAGGCACACATAGTCCACACCATATGTGTTTGGACAGTGAAGCTTACAGTTTTACATTTGGTGCTATGCTCCAGCATTTTGGATTTGAGATAAAATGTTTCATATTAGGCGACATTACAGAATGTCACCTTTTTTATTTGATGTTAATAGTGAGAGGTTAGTATGTTTTGTTGTAGCCTCTGTAACTCTCTTATTCATTATTATTCATGATTCATTCATGATATTTCTTAATCATGGCAGTCACAAGCTTGATTTAGTCATTGTCGGCAAGGAATATGGGAACTGTCGTGGTAATTATTCGAATCAAAGGAGAGACTTTTAGATTTCCTCAAAGCAATTTAGCTTGATTAATTACTGCAGTAATGGAGTGTTAACAGTCACCGAGTTAAAGCTAAGGTTACAGTTAAGGTGTCGAGTTAAAGCCCCAAAATAAACAGGATTAGTTTACAACTCTTTATAGTCTTCCTGAGTCCTTGTGACAAAGAACAGATACGTGAAATTATACAAAGGTACATTGTGCTCTCATGTAACAGACATCAAGATTTACATGGAGCCAAATATCTGTCTCCAGTTCATTTACTGCTTGTTTATACAGACATACTAATGCAACATAGGACACTAAGTCTTTGCCTTAATTTATGAATTTGGGTGTTAATTAATCACCTGGAGGGAGGGTTCTCCTCACAACCATCCATACCATGATACCTTGCATTATACAACCATCAATCCAAAACTCATGGACCAGGCAAGGAGGGCATTAATCAGAGAGGCAACAAAGAGCCCAAAGATAACCCTGAAGGAGCTGCAAAGCTCCACAGCGGAGATTGGAGTATCTGTCCGTAGGACCACTTCAAGCCGTACACTCCACACAGCTGTGCTTTACGGAAGTGTGGCCAGAAAAAAAGCCATTGCTTTAAGAAAAAAATAAGCAAAAAGGCATGTGGGAGACTCCCCAAACATATGGAAGAAGGTACTCTGGTCAGATGAGACTAAAATTGAGCTTTTGGCTATCAAGGAAAACGCTATGTCTGGGGCAAACCCAACACCTCTCATCACCCCGAGAACACCATCCCCACAGTGAAGCATGGTGGCGGCAGCATCATGCTGTGGGGATGTTTTTCATCGGCAGGGACTGGGAAACTGGTCAGAATTGAAGGAATGATGGATGGTGCTAAATACAGGGAAATTCTTGAGGGTTCACCTTCCAGCAGGACAATGACCCTAAGCATACACTCGAGTGGTTTAAGGGGAAACATGTACATGTCTTGGAATGGCCTAGTCAAAGCCCAGACCTCAATCCAACTGAGAATACTTTCGCAACCTACTGTAAAGGTGTGATTAACATAATGTTGTAATTCTACGACAGACCAAATACTAAACTTTTGACTACTTTAATACACTATAAGTGAATTGGTCAGAATACTTATGACTTCTTCAAATAGGGGGACTAGATACATAAAGTGCTTTCATTTCTAAACGGTGAAACAGATATGTATTAAAATACCCTCAAATAAAAGGTGACATTATATACTGTCACCTTATATGACACATTTGATCTCAAATCCAAAATGCTGGAGTATAGAGCCACATTTAAAATGTTAGCTTCACTGTCAAACTAGATATGGTGTGGACTGTATACTCAATACAATCTAAATCTGATACCTCACTGTCTGTCTTTTGACTGATACTGCTTTTTAAACTGCTCTGGTCAGTCTACTCAAATATTTGTACTTTATATTTTTCTCTCTACAAGCAATACTTTGATCATTTTTAATTTTTAATAAGGATACATTTATAAATAGATATGGCAGGTTTCAGGACACTGACGTATCTGAACATTTTGAAAAAATATACTGCCACTATTTTCACCACCAAAGAATAGCAGTGTGGTTTTAATATGATTTGACTATTTGCAGGCTGTCAGGCTGTCTAGTCACAGAGGAAGGCTGTGCTTCTCTGGTCTCAGCTCTGTGGTCAAACCCCTCACACCTGAGAGAGCTGGACCTGAGTAACAATGACCTGAAGGATTCAGGAGTGAAGCTGCTCTCTGCTGGACTGGGGAATCCCCACTGTAAATTGGAGACTCTGAGGTCAGTATTCCTGTAGTTTTTCAACAAGTGATAACTGTTCACCAGATCCACATGTGTTTACCAGGCACACATAGTCCACACCATACAGTGAGGGAAAAAAGTATTTGATCCCATGCTGATTTTGTACGTTTACCCACTGACAAAGACATGATCAGTCTATAATTTTAATGGTAGGTTTATTTGAACAGTGAGAGACAGAATAACAACAAAAAAATCCAGAAAAACGCATGTCAAAAATGTTATAAATTGATTTGCATTTTAATGAGGGAAATAAGTATTTGACCCCTCTGCAAAACATGACTTAGTACTTGGTGGCAAAACCCTTATTGGCAATCACAGAGGTCAGACGTTTCTTGTAGTTGGCCACCAGGTTTGCACACATCTCAGGAGGGATTTTGTCCCACTCCTCTTTGCAGATCTTCTCCAAGTCATTAAGGTTTCGAGGCTGACGTTTGGCAACTCGAACCTTCAGCTCCCTCCACAGATTTTCTATGGGATTAAGGTCTGGAGACTGGCTAGGCCACTCCAGGACCTTAATGTGCTTCTTCTTGAGCCACTCCTTTGTTGCCTTGGCCGTGTGTTTTGGGTCATTGTCATGCTGGAATACCCATCCATGACCCATTTTCAATGCCCTGGCTGAGGGAAGGAGGTTCTCACCCAAGATTTGATGGTACATGGCCCCGTCCATCGTCCCTTTGATGCGGTGAAGTTGTCCTGTCCCCTTAGCAGAAAAACACCCCCAAAGCATAATGTTTCCACCTCCATGTTTGACGGTGGGGATGGTGTTCTTGGGGTCATAGGCAGCATTCCTCCTCCTCCAAACACGGCGAGTTGAGTTGATGGCAAAGAGCTCGATTTTGGTCTCATCTGACCACAACACTTTCACCCAGTTCTTCTCTGAATCATTCAGATGTTCATTGGCAAACTTCAGACGGGCCTGTATATGTGCTTTCTTGAGCAGGGGGACCTTGCGGGCGCTGCAGGATTTCAGTCCTTCACAGCGCAGTGTGTTACCAATTTTTTTCTTGGTGGCTATGGTCCCAGCTGCCTTGAGATCATTGACAAGATCCTCCCGTGTAGTTCTGGGCTGATTCCTCACTGTTCTCATGATCATTGCAACTCCACGAGGTGAGATCTTGCATGGAGCCCCAGGCCGAGGGAGATTGACAGTTATTTTGTGTTTCTTCCATTTGCGAATAGTCGCACCAACTGTTGTCACCTTCTCACCAAGCTGCTTGGTGATGGTCTTGTAGCCCATTCCAGCCTTGTGTAGGTCTACAATCTTGTCCCTGACATCCTTGGAGAGCTATTTGGTCTTGGCCATGGTGGAGAGTTTGGAATCTGATTGATTGATTGCTTCTGTGGACAGGTGTCTTTTATACAGGTAACAAACTGAGATTAGGAGCACTCCCTTTAAGAGTGTGCTCCTAATCTCAGCTCGTTACCTGTATAAAAGACACCTGGGAGCCAGAAATCTTTCTGATTGAGAGGGGGTCAAATACTTATTTCCCTCATTAAAATGCAAATCAATTTATAACATTTTTGACATGAGCTTTTCTGGATATTTGTGTTGTTATTCTGTCTCTCACTGTTCAAATAAACCTACCATTAAAATGATAGACTGATCATTTCTTTGTCAGTGGGCAAACGTACAAAATCAGCCGGGGATCAAATACTTTTTTCCCTCACTGCATGTGTTTGGACAGTGAAGCTTACAGTTTTAATAATAATAATAATAATAATAATATGCCATTTAGCAGACGCTTTTATCCAAAGCGACTTACAGTCATGCGTGCATACATTTTACATTTGGTGCTATGCTCCAGCAATTTGGATTTGAGATAGAATGTTTCATATTAGGCAACAGTATATAATGTCACCTTTTATTTCATGTTAATGGTGAGAGGTTAGCATGTTTTGTTGTAGCCTCTGTAACTTTCTCATTCATTATTATTCATGATTCATTCATAATTTTTCTTAATCATGGCATCATCAGGATTACTTTAGTAGTGTTTAGAAACATGTTATCTACCCACTTAGAAAGATAATTACTCAAAACCAAAGAATAGCAGGGTGGTTTTAAAATGATTCTAGTTTTCTCTCTACAAGCAATACTTTGATAATTTGTCATTTCTAATAATGAAACATCCATTTATGAATAGATATGGCAGGTATCAGGACTCTGATGTATCTGAATATGTTGAAAAAATATATTTTCACCACCAAAGAATAGCAGTGTGGTTTTAATATGATTTGACTCTTTGCAGGCTGTCAGGCTGTCTAGTCACAGAGGAAGGCTGTGCTTCTCTGGTCTCAGTTCTGAAGTCAAACCCCTCACACCTGAGAGAGCTGGACCTGAGCTACAATCACCCAGGAGACTCAGGAGTCAGACTGCTCTCTGCTGGACTGGAGGATCCACACTGTAAACTGGAGACTCTGAGGTCAGTATTCCTGTATTTGGTCAACAAGTGATAACTGTTCACCAGATCCACATGTGTTTACCAGGCACACATAGTCCACACCATATGTGTTTGGACAGTGAAGCTTACAGTTTTACATTTGGTGCTATACTCCATCATTTTGGATTTGAGATAGAATGTTTCATATTAGGCAACAGTATATAATGTCACCTTTTATTTGAGAGTATTTTCATACATATATGTGTTAATGTTTAGAAATGAAATCACTTTATGTGTCTAGTGCTCCCATTTGAAAAAGTCGTAATAATTTGGACATAGTCACTTATATTGTAGTAAAGTAGTCATAAGTTTAGTATTTGGTCCCATATTCCTTACCCACAGTGATTACATCAAGCCTGTGATTCTACAAACTTGTTGAATACATTTGCAGTTTGTCTTGGTTGTGTTTTGGATGATGTTTTTCCCAATAGAAACTGAATGGTGAATAATGTCCTGTCATTTTGGAGTCACTTCACTTGTATTGTCAGTAAGAATAGAATATGTTTCTGAACACTTCTACATTCATGTGGACGCTACCATGATTATGAATAATCATAAATGAATCGTGAATGATGATGAATGAGAAAGTTACAGAGGAACAAGGATCATACCCCCTCTGTTATTGGTAATGGTGAGAGGTTAGCATGTTTTGTTGTAGCCTCTGTAACTTTCTCACTCATTATTATTCATAATCCATTCATGATTTTTCTTAATCATGGCATCATCAGGATTAATTTAGTAATGTTTAGAAACATGTTATCTACTCACTTAGACAGAAAATTACTCCAGTCATCATCCACCATTCAGTTACTGTTGGGCAAAACATAACCCAAAACACAACCAAAACAAACTTTAAATGCAACCAACGAGTTTGGCACCAAATACTAAACTTTTGAATACTTTAATACACTGTAAGTGAAATGGTCAGAATACGTTTGACTTCTTCAAAGTGGGGGACTAGATACATAAAGTGCTTTCATTTCTAAATGGTGAAACAGATATGTATTAAAATACCCTCAAATAAAAGGTGACATTATATACTGTCACCTCATATGATACATTTGATCTCAAATCCAAAATGTTGGAGTATAGAGCCACATTTAAAATGTTAGCTTCACTGTCAAACTAGATATGGTGTGGACTGTATACTCAATACAATCTAAATCTGATACCTCACTGTCTGTCTTTTGACTGATACTGCTTTTTAAACTGCTCTGGTCAGTCTACTCAAATATTTGTACTATAAATGTTTCTATCGACGAGCAATACTTTGATAATTTGTCATTTCTAATAATGATACATTCATTTATGAATAGATATGGCAGGTTTCAGGACACTGATATATCTGAATATGTAGAAAATATATACTGCCACTATTTTCACCACCAAAGAATTGCAGTGTGGTTTTAATATGATTTGACTATTTGCAGGCTGTCAGGCTGTCTAGTCACAGAGGAAGGCTGTGCTTCTCTGGTCTCAGCTCTGTGGTCAAACCCCTCACACCTGAGAGATCTGGATCTGAGTAACAATGACCTGAAGGATTCAGGAGTGAAGCTGCTCTCTGTTGTCCTGGGGAATCCCCACTGTAAACTGGAGACTCTGAGGTCAGTATTCCTGTAGTTGGTCAACAAGTGATAACTGTTCACCAGATCCACATGTGTTTACCAGGCACACATAGTCCACACCATATGTGTTTGGACAGTGAAGCTTACAGTTTTACATTTGGTTTGAAAAAGTGTTCGCCCCCTTTCTGATTTCTTATTTGTTTGCATGTTTGTCACACTTAAATGTTTCAGATCATCAAACAAATTTAAATATTAGTCAAAGATAACACAAGTAAACACAAAATGCAGTCTTGAAATGAAGGTTGTTATTATTAAGGGAAAACAAAATCCAAACCCACATGGCCCTGTGTGAAAAAGTGATTGCCCCCTACAACCTAATAACTGGTTGGGCCACCCTTAGCAGCAACAACTGCAATCAAACATTTGAATTCCCATGATGTTTTTACAGCGCTGTGGAGGAATTTTGGCCCACTCATCTTTGCAGAATTGTTGTTATTCAGCCACATTGGAGGGTTTGAGAGCATGAACTGCCTTTTTAAGGTCATGCCACAGCATCTCAATAGGATTCAGGTCAGGACTTTGACTAGGCCACTCCAAAGTCTTCATTTTGTTTTTCTTCAGCCATTCAGAGGTGAACTTGCTGGTGTGTTTTGGATCATTGTCCTGCTGCAGAATCCAAGTTCGCTTCAGCTTGAGGTCACAAACAGATGGCCGGACATTCTCCTTCAGGATTTTTTGGTAGATAGCAGAATTCATGGTTCCATTTATCACAGCAAGTCTTCCAGGTCCTGAAGCAGCAAAACAGGCCCAGACCATCACACTACCACCACCATATTTTACTGTTGGTATGATGTTCTTTTTCTGAAATGCGATGTTACTTTTACGGCAGATGTAATGGGACACACACCTTCCAAAAAGTTCAACTTTTGTCTCGTCAGTCCACAGAGTATTTTCCCAAAGGTCTTGGGGATCATCAATATGTTTTCTGGCAAAAACGAGACGAGCCTTAATGGTTTTTTTGCTCAGCAGTGGTTTTCGTCTTGGAACTCTGCCATGCAGGCCATTTCTGCCCAGTCTCTTTCTTATGGTGGAGTCATGAACATTGACTTTAACTGAGTAAGTGAGGCCTGCAGCTCTTTGGATGTTGTTGTGGGGTCTTTTGTGACCTCTTGGATGAGTCGTCGCTACGCTCTTGGGGTCATTTTGGTCGGCCGGTCACTCCTGGGAAGGTTCACCACTGTTCCATGTTCTCGCCATTTGTGGATAATGGCACTCACTGTGGTTCGCCGGAGTCCCAAAGATTTAGAAATTGCTTTATAACCTTTTCCAGACTGATGGATCTCAATTACATTCTTTCTCATTTGTTCCTGAATTTCTTTGGATCTCGGCATGATGTCTAGCTTTTGAGGATCTTTTGGTCTACTTAACTTTGTCAGGCAGGTCCTATTTAAGTGATTCCTTGATTGAGAACAGGTGTGGCAGTAATCAGGCCTGGGTGTGGCTAGAGGAATTGAACTCAGGTGTGATAAACCACAGTTGAGTTGTGTTATAACAGGGGGGGGCAAACACTTTTTCACACAGGGCCATGTAGGTTTGGATTTTGTTTTCCCTTAATAATAACAACCTTCATTTCAAAACTGCATTTTATCTTTGACTAATATTTAAATTTGTTTGATGATCTGAAACATTTAAGTGTGACAAACATGCAAACAAATAACAAATCAGGAAGGGGGCAAACACTTTTTCACACCACTGTATTTGTACTTCTATATTTGTCTCTCTACAAGCAAAACTTTGATAATTTGTCATTTCTAATAATGATACATTAATTTATGAATATATATGGCAGGTTTCAGGACACTGATATATCTGAATATGTAGAAAATATATACTGCCACTATTTTCACCACCAAAGAATTGCAGTGTGGTTTTAATATGATTTGACTCTTTGCAGGCTGTCAGGCTGTCTAGTCACAGAGGAAGGCTGTGCTTCTCTGGTCTCAGCTCTGAAGTCAAACCCCTCACACCTGAGAGAGCTGGATCTGAGTAACAATGACCTGAAGGATTCAGGAGTGAAGCTGCTCTCTGCTGGACTGGGGAATCCCCACTGTAAACTGGAGACTCTGAGGTCAGTATTCCTGTAGTTGGTCAACAAGTGATAACTGTTCACCAGATCCACATGTGTTTACCAGGCACACATAGTCCACACCATATGTGTTTGGACAGTGAAGCTTACAGTTTTACATTTGGTGCTATGCTCCAGCATTTTGGATTTCAGATAGAATGTTTCATATTAGGCGACATTACAGAATGTCACCTTTTATTTGATGTTAATGGTGAGAGGTTAGCATGTTTTGTTATAGCCTCTGTAACTTTCTCACTCATTATTATTCATGATTCATTCATGATTTTTCTTAATCATAGCGTCATCAGGATTCAGTTAGTAGTGTTTAGAAACATGTTATCTACTCACTTAGACAGAAAATTACTCCAGTCATCATCCACCATTCAGTTACTATTGGACAAAACATATCCCAAAACACAACCAAAACAAACTGCAAATGCAACCAACGAGTTTGGGACCAAATACTCAACTTTTGACTACTTTAATACACTATAAGTGAATTAGTTAGAATACTTATGACTTCGTCAAATAGGGGGACTAGATACATAAAGTGCTTTCATTTCTAAACGTTGAAACAGATATGTATGAAAATACCCTCAAATAAAAGGTGACATTATATACTGTCACCTCATATGAAACATTTGATCTCAAATCCAAAATGCTGGAGTACAGAGCCACATTTAAAATGTTAGCTTCACTGTCAAAATAGATATGGTGTGGACTGTATACTCAATATAATCTAAATCTGATACCTCACTGTCTGTCTTTTGACTGATACTGCTTTTTAAACTGCTCTGGTCAGTCTACTCAAATATTTGTACTATACATGTTTCTATCTACAAGCAATACTTTGATAATTTCTAATAATGATACATTAATTTATGAATAGATATGGCAGATTTCAGGACACTGATGTATCTGAACATTTTGAAAAAATATACTGCCACTATTTTGACCACCAAAGAATAGCAGTGTGGTTTTAATATGATTTGACGCTTTGCAGGCTGTCAGGCTGTCTAGTCACAGAGGAAGGCTGTGGAGTCACAGAGGAAGGCTGTGCTTCTCTGGCCTCAGCTCTGAAGTCAAACCCCTCACACCTGAGAGAGCTGGACCTGAGCTACAATCACCCAGGAGACTCAGGAGTCAGACTGCTCTCTGCTGGACTGGAGGATCCACACTGCAGACTGGAGAAACTCAAGTATGTAGAGGGTTTATGTCAATGTTCATATCAGACATGTTGGAGTTATCAGGCTAGTTAAGACAAACATTCTGACCACCACTTGGACTAAGTTATATAAAGACTGTGTGTGTGTGTGTGTGTCCAGTGTGTGTGTGTGTGTGTGTCCAGTGTGTGTGTGTCCAGTGTGTGTGTGTCCAGTGTGTGTGTGTGTGTCCTGTGTGTGTGTGTCCAGTGTGTGTGTGTGGGTCCACTGGACACACACACACTGGACACACACACACAAACACACTGGACACACACACACACATTGGACACACACTGGACACACAAACACTACACACACACACTGGACACACACACACACACTCACACTGGACACACACACATACACTGGACAAACACACACACACACTGGACACACACACACACACACACAAACACACTGGACACACACACACTGGACACACTGGACAGACAAACACACACACTGGTCACACAAACACACACACACACACACACTGGACACACACTGGACACAAACTGGACACACACACAAACTGGACACACACACACACTGGACACACACACACACTAAACACACACACACACACACAGGACACACACACACTGGACACACACACACACAGGACACACACACACTGGACACACACACTGGACACACACACACACTGGACACACACACACTGGACACACACACACACACACACACTGGACACACACAAACTGGAATCACACACACACAAACAGGACACACACACACAGACACACACACACACTGGACACACACACACACAGGACACACACACACTGGACACACACACTGGACACACACACACACTGGACACACACACACTGGACACACACACACACACACACACTGGACACACACAAACTGGACACACACACACACAAACAGGACACACACACACAGACACACACACACACTGGACACACACACTCGACACATACACACACACAGACAAACATTCTTACCACCGCTTATACAAAGTGATATGCTGAATGTGTGTGTGAGTGTCAAGTGTGTGTGTGTGTCCAGTGTGTGTGTGTCCTGTGTGTGTGTGTGTGTGTCCAGTGTGTGTGTGTGTCCAGTGTGTGTGTGTGTCCAGTTTGTGTGTGTGTCCAGTTTGTGTCCAGTGTGTGTATGTGAGTTCAGGTGTATCCCTCAATGACTGTCTGTTCTTCTGCTTACCGCTACAGTGTGGAACATGGTGGAGAGAACACAATGAAACCTGGACTTAGAAAATGTGAGTGTTGACTGCTGTGAAGAATATGACTAAGAATAAGTCTTAATTCAAGTGAAGTCAAAGTCAAAGACCACCATCATTACTTACTTGGTCATATTAAATATCAGCTGTAGTTCTACAGAAGCACAAATCAGGGACACCAAAGTTTACAAAGAGTTGCTTTGACAATGTGTGTGTCTGTGTGTGTGTGTGACGTGTTTGTGTTACTTTAGAAATGTGTGTGTGTGTTCATGCATGCATGAAGGTGTGTGTTCAGGATGTGTGTGTGTGTGTGTGTGTGTGTGTTCAGGATTTGTGTGTGTGTGTTCAGGATGTGTGTGTTTGTGTGTGTGTGTTTGTGTGTGTGTGTGTGTGTGTGTGTGTGTTCAGGCTGTGTGTGTGTGTGTGTGTGTGTTCAGGATGTGTGTGTGTGTGTGTTTGTGTGTGTGTGTGTGTGTGTGTGTTCAGGCTGTGTGTGTGTGTGTGTTCAGGATGTGTGTGTATTTGTGTGTGTGTGTTCAGAATGTGTGTGTTTGTGTGTGTGTGTGTGTGTGTGTGTGTGTTCAGGCTGTGTGTGTGTGTGTGTGTGTGTGTGTGTGTGTGTTCAGGCTGTGTGTGTTTGTGTGTGTGTGTGTGTGTTCAGGATGTGTGTGTATTTGTGTGTTTGTATTCAGAATGTGTGTGTGTGTGTGTGTGTGTGTGTGTTCAGTGTGTGTGTTCAGGCTGTGTGTGTGTGTGTGTGTTCAGGATGTGTGTGTGTTTGTGTGTGTGTGTTCAGAATGTGTGTGTTGTGTGTGTGTGTGTGTGTGTTCAGGCTGTGTGTGTGTTTGTGTGTGTGTGTTCAGGATGTGTGTGTTTGTGTGTGTGTGTGTGTGTGTGTGTGTGTGTGTGTGTGTTCAGTGTGTGTGTTCAGGCTGTGTGTGTGTGTGTGTTCAGGATGATGATGATTTCTAATATTGTGTCTGGTTTCATCCATCAGATGTCTGTGATCTCACACTGGACCTAAACACAGTAAACATATTCCTCTCTCTGTCTGAGGAGAACAGAAAGGTGACACGTAGGAGAGAGTGGCAGCCGTATCCTGATCACCCAGAGAGATTTGAGTTCTGTCCACAGGTGCTGTGTAGAGAGGGTCTGACTGGGCGCTGTTACTGGGAGGTAGAGTGGAGTGGGGGAGGGGCTTATATAGGAGTGACATATAAAGGAATCAGCAGGAGAGGAGGGGGTTATGACTGTGGGATTGGAGACAATGACAAGTCCTGGAGTCTGTTCTGCTATGACAACAGTTACTCTGCCTGGCACAATAATAACCCCACTAACATAGACGTCCCCTCCTCCAGCTCCCACAGAGTAGGAGTGTATCTGGACTGGCCAGCCGGCACTCTGTCCTTCTACAGAGTCTCCTCTGACACACTGACCCACCTCAACACATTCCACTCCACATTCACTGAGCCCCTCTATCCAGGGTTTGGGGTTTATGGTGTTGACTCCTCAGTGTCCCTG